>NW_015159743.1:125448-135665 GCF_001447785.1 Gekko japonicus
GGAATGCTATGGTCAGAACTTCCTGTAAATAGATGGGACCTTATTTTTCTTTTTAATTTTTCTCCCCAGAACAATCAGGCCCCTACATTTGGCCCCCATTTCTGCCTGCTGATCAGGTGGCCATTGACTGACAAGGGTCACAATTACTTGGAGATCTCCCACCGTAAGTGGGTTAATGGGAAGCCTACTGATGGGTTTGTGTTATGGGCAATTACCTGGATAATCCTTCTCTGAATTACAGCTATTATTAGTGCTAATCCTTGAGACACCTTTGGAGTCTTAAGTAGGAAGGAGCTTGATAAGATTACCTCTGAGGAGACCTTTTTCTGAAACTAAGCTGGTTTTCTGTTCCTATGTGGGAATGCCTAAGATGCTGGAATTTTACAGGAACCCCTGCACAGGTACTTTGCCAAGTATGCTAGACCTCGGGAGAGCCTGAAGTTAAGAGGTACACATGCAGTTCCTGTGTCAGGGTCCACTCAGTAAGCTTCACCAGGCTTGCCAGCTGTAGTACTGCTTACATTAGAGAATCCTTGCACAGTCTTCGTGATGAATCCAAGGCAAGGGAGGAAGGAACTGCTGATACCTACTACCTCTCTGCCTCAACTGGCATAGAGGGGAAGACGCATCTGATTGTCCTTCATGTGGCTTAATTGTTCAAGGTGACTTGTGGCATGCCAGGGTGCTCTAGTGCCTATAAGCTCCACTCTGCAGTTTCTTCGGGGTATGAGAGCTCTTGAGGATTTCAAGGGAGAGGAAAGATTTCAGTATGTATAGGGGGGGATGGGTGTTGGCTGGATCCAAAGGCACATTCATGATTAGGGGTTCAGAGGCAAAGAAAGACCTGGTCCTTGCTGCTTTCACACTTGTAAATTTGCATCCTCCTCCATAAGAAAAATCTGTATTTGTCTGAAATTTCCTCCTCTATACAGCAATGCTTTGTGTGCATAAGGCCCCAAATTACTGCATCCTTAGTCATAGGCAGGGTGGAGTTGATGGGTGCGCTGTCCAATCCAGAGCACTTGCTCACTCCGCCTATGATTTTCTTTTCATGTAGAGTTTTAATATTTGTGATGTGACAGTTTTCATTTAAACAATAAGACGGCATTTAGAATAGGAACTTTGCTAGTACAAAACAATCCCTGATAGCTGGTGCTCCCCAAAGAACCCCCAGGCTGCAGAAAACCTTAACACTTATTTTAAAAAACAAACAAAACAGAGAAGTAACGGGTGCACATCTCAACTTCAAAAAATGTTGACCCAGGTCTCAGAAAGGTACAGACGAGGGTAACCACAATGGTTAGGGGACTGGAGCATGTTTTCTATGAGGAAAGGCTGAAGAGTTTTGGACTTCTCACCTTAGAAAAAGGGATGGCGAAGGGGGAGACTTTAAATATAAAATTATGTAGCAAGTATAAATAATGCTGGAACTTGGGAGGCACCCAACAAAGTTGATGGTTAATAAATTCAGGATGGACAAAAGGAAGAACTGCTTTCCTCAATAAATGATTCGATTGTGGAATTCACTGTCCGAAGATGTGGTGATGGCCACGAACGCAGATAACTTGAAAAGGGGATTAGACAGATTCAGGGAGGAGAGGGGTCCATCAGTGGCCCTGACTACTAGCCATAATGGAACTTCCGCATTCAGAGGCAGCAATCCTCTAAGTACAGCCATCCTCTGAACTGACTTCTGAACTGAGAATTGAATTGAAAGCCAACATGGTGTAGTGATAAGAACATAAGAGAAGCCAATGTTGGATCAGGCCAATGGCACATCCTGTCCAACACTGTCACAAAGTGGCCAAAAATACCAGGTGCCATCAGGAGGTCCACCAGTTGGGCCAGGACACTAGAAGCCCTCCCACTGTTCCCCCCCCCCAAGCACCAAGAATACAGAGCATCACTTGCCCCAGACTGAGAGTTCCTACCTATACCTTGTGGCTGATAGGCACTGATGGACCTCTGCTCCATATGCTTATCTAATTCCCTCTTGAAGCCGTCAGAGTGTTGGATGAGGATCTGAGAGACCCAGGTTCAAATCCCCACTGTACCATGGGAGCTTGCTGGGTGGCCTTGGGCCAGTCACACAGTCTTAGGCTACTCTACCTCACAGGGTTGTTGTGATGATAAATGGAGAAGGAGACAATGTTGTAGGCCACTTAGGGTCCCTGTTGGGGAGAAAACCGGGGTATAAATGAAACAAACAAACAAAATATAAGTTCTTGGAGACCACATCAGGCGAAGGTCTTGGCTATTGTGCCATGCAGCAGGGTCAGGGAGGTGAGAGAGGGAAGCACAAGGCTGAACTGTGAGCAAAGGTGGATGGAGAGGTTGGTGGGAGGTGCTGGGGTTGGAGGGAGAAAGCAGGAGAATTGGATTGAACGTGGGGAGAGGAGGTGGGACACAGTGGGGAGAATGGTATTTGTTTCCCCCTATTAGCCTCCTTGGTCCACCCTCTTGTAATATTTATAGTAAGAAGATCTGAAGCAAAGAGATTCAGGACAGATAAATGGAAATAATTGGATAATTTAACACATGGAGTTTGCTGCCTGCCACCAGATACGCCAATGGCTACGATGTCTTTACAACTAAACTAGACAGATTCATGAAGGGCAGCACAATCTATCAGCCATGAGACTTTAATGGGACTTCCATGTTCAGAATTAGTATACCCTTGCAGGGAAGGGACAAACAATGGGATGGGGCTGGCAACCAGCAGGGAATGGGTGGGGGGGAACTTACTTGGAGTGGTACACAGGAAGTGACATGCTGCAACATCACTGTGATCAGGGCTTTTTTTGTAGAAAAAGCCCAGCAGGAACTCATTAGCATAATAGGCCACACCCAACAGCAGAAATTCATTTGCTTATTAGGACACACCCCTGACAGCACAGCTAATTAGCATATTAAGCCATACACCCCATGTTCGCAGACGTGTGGTCATCCAGACACACTCACCTTTTGCTTCTTATTCTGTTTACCTTGATTGTTGTCAAAACCCAGGGCTTTTTTGTAGCAGGAACTCCTTTGCATGTTAGGCCACCCCTAATGTAGCCAATCCAAATGAGTTTCTGCTGTCAGGTGTGGCCTATTATGCTAATGAGTTCCTGCTGGGCATGGCCAACTCGGGAGCCAGCCAGAACTCCGTTCCTGTGCGTTCCTGCCCCCAAATAGCCCTGACTGTGATGCTCTGGTATGGTAAAAAGAAACCCCCTATGGTAAAAATGGCTGTCATGATGATGTCACTTCCAATGCAACACAGGTAACATGGCGTGGTCCTTCCTCTTTCTCCTGGTAAGTCCCCCAGCTGGGGGGCAGTGCTTGGCCAAGGGGACCCCGCCTCCACCGGGGGGAGGGTCTGGAAACCCCAGATAGGGCTGCTGTCTTCATGCCCTAATTGAGGGCTTCCCAAGAGCATTTAGATCACCATTGTTGAAATCAGGGTACTGGACTAGATGGGCCCTTGGCCTGAAACAGCAAGTGTTGGGCTAGAATCAAGGAGAACCAGGTTCAAATCCCCACTCTGCCATGGAAGCTTGCTGGATTACCTGGGGCCAGTTACACACTTTCAACCTTACGTACCTCACTGGATATCTGTTGTGTGGATGAAGAGGAGTAGGGAGACGGATCTTGTAAGCTGCTTTGGATCCCCATTGGGGAGAAAAGCAGGGTATAAGTGTTTTTCTTTTAAAAAAATGAATAGTATATTCCTAAGGAATACTCACATGGGATCTGAAAGGGGGACGGGCACCCCCTGATGAAAGACCCAAGAAGGAAATGATTTCATTACACAGAATGTTTGAGTAGAGGCAGTGGAATTTATTAATACTGAATTTGGGTTCTGATCCCACAGCAGACTGCGTGGGCGCATACACACGCACTCACGCACACACAAACACACACAGAGGTCTATCAGTGGCTACAAGCCATGGTGACTAAAGAGAACCTCCATGTTCAGAGGCAGTCAGCTTCTGAATGCCAGTGCCAGGAGGCAGCATCAGGATATCGCCTTGCCTCTATGCCCTGCTGTTACCCAGGAAGTACTTCTTCACCCAAAGAGTGATTAACACTTGGAATTCACTGCCACAGGAAGTGGTGGCGGCTACAAGCATGGACGGCTTCAAAAGGGAATTAGATAAGCATATGGAGCAGAGGTCCATCAGTGGCTGTTAGCCACAAGGTATAGATAGGGGCTCTGGGGCAAGTGATGTTCTGTCTTCTTGGTGCTTGGCGGGGTCAACAGTGGGAGGGCTTCTAATGTCCTGGCCCCACTGGTGGACCTCCTGATGGCACTGGTATTTCTGGCCACTGTGTGACACAGAGTGTTGGACTGGATGGGCCTTTGGCCTGATCCAACATTGGCGTCTCTTCTGTTCGTATGTTGGCCCTGCATATTAACTGGTTGGTCACTGTGGGAAACAGGATGCTGGATTCAATGGACCACTAGTCCAATCCAGCTGGGCTCTTCACAAGCACCTAATTTACCTCATAAAGTTGTTGTGAGGATAAAACGCAGGACAAAAAAGTCATAAGAAGTGAGAGCAGTTAGGGAGGGGAGTGCCTCTTTTGACTGATAAGAATGCTTGAGTAGGGAAACTGGCCGAACACCAGTCCTAACGCAGGGGTAGTGAACTGAGGCACGGTTAATCTTCATTCACATTTCGGTGGGTGTTGGGTGGGAGATAAACAATGACTTTGTGAGATCCTTTGGCAGTACATGCTTTAGCCCCTTTTACAGGGTGAATCCCTACAAAAATCCCAGCACTAAATGTGCAGACAGCAAATTGGGCAAAACAGGCAGGATGGGAGACGGGGGGGGGGGTATGGAATGTTGCATCTGAATAAAAACCCAGACAAAAACCTGGATTCCCTGGGTGGCCTTGGCAAAATAAGAAAGTCCCTTCTGAGTACAGCTATCCCTGATTTGCAATCTGAAGCCTGAGAACATCTGGGTTGCTTGGGCCGGGTCAGGCCTGAAAGCTCCTTCTTCCTTGTGTTACGGCCCACCAGAGTTGCAAGTAGGGTTCCAGGTGGATGCCGACGTTCTCCCAGAATTACAGAATACAGAGATCTGTTTTTCTGGAGAAAATGGCAGCTTTAGAGAGCAGGCTCTATGGCATCATATGCCTGCTGAGTTCCCTCCCCTCCTCAGGTTCCACCTCTAAATCTCAAGGGATTTCCCAGGAGTTGGCAACACCAGAGTGCATATTTTATGTTGTTGCCATCCTTACCACAGCTGCGTAAGGCTGTCCCCATATTGCTGTCAAAGCAGCCTGAGTAGCTCAGCTTAGGTTGAGCTCATCAGAGCTTAGGAGCTAAGCCGCATCGTCCATTGTTTAGATGGGAGACCACTAAGGAAGACTGAGGTTGCCATGTGGAGGACGGGAGTGGACAGACTACCTCTTCTCCTCTCTTGCCCTGAAAACTCCATGGATGGGGTAACCATAAGGCAGTTGTGATGTGATGGCATGTTATTCATTACTGATAAGAGGCTGAGAAAGAGAGGCTTTCCTTAGGTGCCTTGGGGGGGGGGTGTCTCATGACAAAGGTTAGATTTGAACCTGCAACCTGATCACCATTCATTCTTTTGATCACTATGCTTCACCAGCTCCATAAGGAAGGCTGGGTAAAAGATTTCAACTTGGTTTCCCTGGCCCAAAGCTGAGCAATGCACTGTGGTGTTTACTAGTAAGGAGACATGGGTTCAGATCTCCGCTCAGCTGTGAAGCTCATTATGGAGGGTTGCCAACCTCCAGGTGGGGCCTGGAGATATCCTGGAGTTACAACTGATCTCCAGAAAAACAAAGATAACTTCCACTGGAGAAAATGGCTGCATTGGAGGGTGGACTCTATGGCATTATACCCCACTGGAGTCCTTCCCCTCCCTAAACCCCACTTTCCCCAGGCTCTGCACCAGTGTTCCCTCTATGCTGTGGAGTCTTGTGAGCGAAAATTATACTTTGCGAGCTACTGGCATTAAAGCTGTGAGCGACCAATTTGGCTACTGCATCAATTAGTTTGCTCTGGAGCCATCCTTCCTGAGCTAAGACAAAAAACTGTGAGCTGGAGGCTAAAAAACTGTGAGCTAGTTCACACTAACTCAGCTTAGAGGGAACACTGCTCTGCACCCAAATCTCCAGGAATTTCCGAGCCTGGAGCTGGCAACCCAATGTTATGTGAGCTTAGGCCAGTCACACACTCCTTCATTCTTAGAATAACATTTCCACAGGGTTTTTGTGAGGATAAAATAAAGGAGAGGAGAGGCACTTACAATGCATGAATTCCTCGGAGGACAGGCAGGTTTAAAAAAAAATTGAGATAAATGGACAACAACACATCTTTTCTGGCTGTGAAATATGATACTTTGTAGGATGAATTCCTGAGATACTTTCCCTCAGGACACTCCAATTGTAGTGTGGTTATACTTTCCTGGAAAGGTTGGGAACTGATTCCCCCCCCCCCTCCATTCTCTCTAGAGGTACATGGCTTTGATCTTCCCCAGGAGGGGATGCAAGCCAAGCCTTCCCTTATACATTGTTTTCAATACCAGTGCGAAGTACAAGCAAGAGATGAAACGAGGGCTCCTTGTATTCTCGTTATACTTCCAGGCTCGCTCCAATGACTCTGTTTGGGCTGGTACCTCCATCTGTATTGCTGGTTGCTCTCCTGCCATGGTTCCAGAGGTCATTTCGTGGGGGATCGCAGGGGATCGCAGTTCCCCCGGGTGAGGTACGGGGGGCGGGGGACATGACGAAGCCCCGCCCCCCGCTTCCGGCCGCCCCGCTTCCGGCCCTCATTTAGCCAGGGAGGGCCTTCGCGGGGCTTCCTTGCACACCTGCCGGCCTTGCAGGTCCACCGCCGGGCCCTCCCCTCAGTGGAGCTGCAAGGCCGGCGGCAGCCGGGACCGTTGGGGGCGGGGTGTGTGGCCTTATGACACACTTCCGGTGATGTCAGGGGGTGTGGCATATGCTAATGAGTTATGCTAATGAGTTCCCCTAGCTCTTTTCCTATGAAACGACTCCTGCCATGGTTCACCTTCTCTGAAACGGACTCGGTGGCCAGGTCTCAGCATCCCAAGGCCTGAAGCTGGTACCTGGTTATGTCACAGTGAATAACCAAACGAGTCGTAGTCCTTCCACATGCTATTAAGAGTTGGACCACATGGTTGTCTGTGACAGTATTATGGTCAGAAAAGCCAGTCTAGGGTGGGGTGGGGGTGGGTTTGGCCTAGGCCTCAAGCTTCAACGGGGCCTCATAGAGTTGCCAACTCCAGGTTGGAGATTTGGGGTGGAACCAGAGGAGAGCAGGATTGGGGGCGGAGGTTGAATCTCAGCAGGGTATAATGCCATAGAGTCCGTTAGGGTTGCCAGGTCTGGGTTGGGAAATACATGGAGATTTGGGGGGGCAGAGTCTGGGGAGGGCAGGGTTTGGGGGGGAGGGACTTCAGTGGGGCATAATGCCATAGCCTCCACCTTCCAAAGCAGCCATTTTCTCCAGGTGAACTGAAGTCTGTTTCTCAGAGATCAATTGTAATAGCGGGAGGTTTCCAGCCACCACCTGGAGGTTGGTAACCCTTCTCCAAAGGAGCCATTTTTCTGCAGAGGAACCATTCTCTGTTTTGTGGAGATTGGTTCTAATTCTGGGAGATCCCCAGGACCCACCTGGAGGTTGGCAACCCTATAGATTAAAATTTAGACACTTAAATAAAAAAGAGTTCAAAGTTTCACTCCTTTTTTTTTAAAGCCTTACTTTGTTCCCAAGTGTCATCATTTATTACTTTTATTATGGTTAAAAAGGTAAAGGTAAAGGTTCCCTTGCTCGAAATCCAGTCGAATCCGACTCTAGGGTCGCGGTGCTCATCTCTGTTTCAAAGCCGAAGAGCCAGCGCTGTCCGAAGACGTTTCCGTGGTCATGTGGCCGGCATGACTAAACACCAAGGTGCACAGAACGCTGTTACCTTCCCACCAAAGTGGTACCTATTTATCTACTTGCAATTTCTTGCTTTCGAACTGCTAGGTTGGCAGGTTTTATTATGGTTAGGGCCCTCAAAAGCTGGAAGTTGCCCAGACCTCTCTGGACTTCTGACAGAACTTGATAATTATAATCAGGCGACTTTGAGGAGAGAGACTGTTCACTACACAATTTTTTAAAACCTAAAGTTACACTAAGGGTAGTGTCTCAGTTGTCAGTGCCCCAGAGGACTTCAGAACAAGCCCCCCGCCTCCTAGGAACAAAGACCCAGAACCTGCACCTCGAGGTTCTTCAAGGGCAAGGTGCGTTAGGGGTCAAACTAAACTACATGGAGTTTGCAGGTCTCCCTGCATCTCTTCAGTCAGTGAGGCCTTGCTTTGGATCAGGACCCTCCTGTGAGAGGAGCGGGAGTTAACCTTTCTATACCCTGGTAAATAACAGCACAGAAGGAAGGACCTGGTTTCAGTTAGTGGAGGTGGCAAAAGGTTAATGTTGTTTGCTCTCCATCTTTGGCACCATGGATGCTGAACATGTATCTTTGCATCTCTATCCATCCTAGGTAGTTTAGTTAGATTCTACCCCTTTCTCTCACCTTTACTACCTAGAATGGAGTTCCCTAAATAAAGAATTCTTTATTAGTTTGAAATTGACAAGTGGCTGTGTAGAACAAAGAGAAACTCTACTGCAATAGAATACAGGTTACTGGCTTACTATACCAGTAAATCTATCTATCGGGTTAAACCCCCTATCTCTGCACCCCAAACTGGATCAGAACTCTGCATGGCTGAAATGGCTCAAAAATTGTTGTGATGATCCACTCGTGGATCTCCTGATGCCTCATCTGTGTGGTTCAGAGCATTTTCATGGGATGCTTAACCCTGCCCTGGATTTGGTTGTCATTATTGAATAGCTGTGACTCAAAGACATTGTTTGGACAGGAAACTGTATGAGGAATAGAGGGGACGCAGTGTGCTGGTGTGTGCATCCTCTTTGCATGGATTGATGCATTTGCGCTAAAGGCAGGATGACTTTGTTCCACCACCTCCACTGAAAACTCATCTGAAAGGCTGAAAGTGTTGGGTATGTTTAGCCTGGGAAAGAGAAGGCTTAGAGGGGACATGATTGCAGTCTTCAAGTATTTGAAGGGCTGTCATGTAGAAGATGGAGCGGATCTATTCCCTCTTGCTCCGGATTGCAAGACTAGATCTAATGGGTGGAAATTACAAGGGTGTTGTTACCGGCTAAATACCAGGAGAAACTTTCTATCTGTAAGAATGGTTGAGCAGTGGAACAGTCTGCCTCAGGAGGTGGTGGATACTCCATCGCTGGACGCTTTCAAGCTGTTATGTAGTGGGTAGCCGCATGGATGAACGACAGACAACGACGTGGTGCATAGCACGCTTTATTAGCACACAACAAGACATGCAGATAAACGGCCGGCAGGCCAACTATATACACACCTGGGGACCGCCCTTGGTCACCATTGGTGGGTTCAAATCTCCCGCCACGGATCCCATTGGTTCCCCAGTGGAGGGACTAGGATCCTAGTCCCCATTGTTGTTCGGACTGAAGCTAGGGCATATGCGCTGACCTCCGGTGGCGGTCAGCGGACACTACACCCCTCCCCCCATAGTCCGGACCTTGCCCTATGAAACATAGTCTTTCAGGTACGCTGGGGGCTGTCGTACCCTTGCTGAGCGTCTGGGTCCCTGTGCTGGGGCCTCAGGGGGCCTGACCTCCGGAGCGGGCGATAAAGGTGGCGCCGGTGCTTCCGCGGCCGCAGGTTCTGGCTCAGGGGGGCTCTCTTCTGTAGACGGGGGCTGGGTGCCCCGGAGTGCGTTCTCTGGTGCAGGCGGGGTGACATCTGGGGCCTTCGGGGAGTCCTCCTCTAGTTCAGTTTCCGGTCTCGGTACCTCTGCCTGCCCGTGGTCTGGAAGCATGCGCCGCCTGAGCTGGTCGATGTGCCTCCTGAGGATCTGGCCGCATTCTGTGGACACCTCATACATGACGGTGCCCGTCGGCCTGACGAGGCGGCCCGCGAGCCACTTAGGTCCCCTGCCAAAGTTCTCGGCAAACACCGGCTCCTCGGGGAAGAACCCGCGGGGTGCTTCCCTCTGCTCCGTGGGGTTACGTTGGGCCGGCGCTCGATCCGGGTGCAAGCGGTCCAACAGGATCGTGGGCCTCCGGCCCATCAACAGCTCGGCTGGGCAGCGGCCGCTTACCGGGTTGGGCGTCGTCCGTTG
>NW_015159743.1:138663-188415 GCF_001447785.1 Gekko japonicus
GAACGTGCAATCGCCTAGGTCTGTGGGGGAGAGTAGCCTTCTGGCCAGGGACACCACGGCGGTGCCGCAGGAGGCCAGGAGGAACCCCCGCTTCTTGCCCTCATCGGTCACATCGAAAAATTCCAGCGCGGACTTGGCCCCTTGTACCCAGGAGGGCCAGTCCTGCGGGCGGGCTATGTCGAAGGGCTGCAGCAGCCCTAGCCCCGGTGCGGGTGCCATTGTGCGCGTCGGAGGGGGTGCGGGAGGAGCGGTTCCGTTGCTCGCTGGATCGCTCATCGGATCGGCTGCTTCGCGTCCTCCTAGTCCCTCGCGACGACCTGGCTCAGTTGCGGCTGAATCCCACCTTCGTCGCCACTGTTATGTAGTGGGTAGCCGCATGGATGAACGACAGACAACGACGTGGTGCATAGCACGCTTTATTAGCACACAACAAGACATGTAGATAAACGGCCGGCAGGCCAACTATATACACACCTGGGGACCGCCCCTGGTCACCATTGGTGGGTTCAAATCTCCCGCCACGGATCCCATTGGTTCCCCAGTGGAGGGACTAGGATCCTAGTCCCCATTGTTGTTCGGACTGAAGCTAGGGCATATGCGCTGACCTCCGGTGGCGGTCAGCGGACACTACACAAGCAGAGGCTGGACGACCATCTTTTGGGTATGTTGTAGGTATGTAGGGCTATCTTTCCACTATGCTCCTGCAGAGTGCAGGGGGTTGGACTAGATGACTTGCAAGGTCCCTCCCAACTCTAACATTCTATGATTCTAAGTCCTAGGAGGGGTTTGAAGCCCCAAGAATAGCAAGTTTCTTGCTCCTGAGTGCACAATGGCAACCTTTTCATGAGATATCCTTAAATAGGGTTGCCAGATACCCCTGGCCACCAGTGAGGGCGAGGGTTGCTAGGTCCAGGCAGGGAAACTCCTGGAGGTTTGGGGGTGGAGCCTGGGGAGGACAGGGACCACAGTGGAGTACAGTTCCATAGAGTCCACCTCCAAAGCATCCATTTTCTTTAGGAAACTCATCTTCATAGTCTGGTGATGAGCTGTAATTCCAGGGGATCCCCAGGTCCCACCTGGAAGCTGGCATCCCTTACCCCCAACTAGGGTTACCAGCTTTTAAACCGATTCTTCTAGCTGTCCCTTTCATATCAAGTTGATTTGCAAACTGCTATCAGGCAACGTTGTTTAACTTCATACTATGAAAAAATCAACTGCCCATTTCCATTCATTAAACCTTTATTAAAGGACCAGGACATCCACCCCCCCACACACACACCCAACCTTATCCCTCAAGATATCTCAGGGCAAAATAGAGACAAAATTTTAGCAATTCCCAGAAAATAGGGGTGGTTTCTGATAAACAGATGGTTGATGCATATGTAATAATGACAATGCAAAAAATAAGAATGTAAAGTGTGTCTCTGTGCATGCACAGAGTTCCTGTTTCCACATGGCAGACCTCAAATGCTGGCTTTACAGGGAAAGACTTCAAAAATTCAAGCAACCCTGAATTCTGCCCTAGCCAGATCTAGCTTCCTTAGTTGGCTGGAGTTGGGAGTTAGAGTGCTGCAGTCTCCTCTGGGTTTTTTCTTTTTTGCCATGGAGTTGCAGCTGACTTATGGTGACCCTGTAGGGTTTTCAAGGCAAGAGACATTCAGAGGTGGTTTGCCATGGCCAGCCTCTGCGTAGTGACCCTGAAGCCAGTTTAGTGTAGTGGCTAAGTGTGGACTCTAATCTGGGAGAACTGGGTTTGATTCCCCACTCCTCCACTAGCAGCTGCTGGATGACCTTGGGCAAACCATAGTTCTGGCACAGCTGTTCTTGAAAAAGAACAGTTTCTGTCAGAGCTCTCTCAGCCTCACGTACCTCACAGGGTGTCTGTTGTGGGGAGGGGAAGGGAAAGGAGTTTGTAAGATGCTCTGAGACACTCTCTCTCTCTCTCTCTCTCTCTCTCTCTCTCTCTCTCTCTCTCTCTCTGTTGTGTCACATCCAAATCGTCTCTCTCTCTCTCTCTCTCTCTCTCTCTCTCTCTCTCTCTCTCTCTCTGTGGTCTCCCATCCAAATACTAGCCAGGGCCAACCCAGCTTAGCTTCCAGGCTTGGAGGAGATCAGGCTAGCGCTATCCAGGCTGTTTCTTTATGTCTTTGTCCCTCCACAATCCTCCTTGCATCTGCCTCTGGCTGACAGAAGCAGGCTGCTGGCTGGGGGTGGGGAGGAATGAGGTGGTCAGTGTGTGTGTGTGTGGGGGGAGCGACAACATTCTCCTTCTGGCCCCGGTGGGCGGAGGGCAGAGGGAGCCGCTTGCCTTGATCCTCCGCTGCGAAGGGCTTGGAGCGACTCCAGCACGGAATGGGTCTGGCCCGGGGCCAATGTAAAAATAAGAAAAAATTGCCCGATTCTGTCAGCACAAACACTCCCTTTGGCTGGCTGCAGCATTTTCCATGACACCATCAGCTCTGGCGGAGCAGGGATAAGGCCTTCCCAGCCGCGCAGTGGAGATATTGGGGTGGGGTGGGGGTGGAAGGGGAGGAACGGGTGACAGATGCGACCTGACAGGCCTGGGATGTTAGGGTGGAATGAGCGGCAGTGCGTTTGTGGGATGCAGTTGGGAGGGATGGCTCTGTAAGTGAGGCAGGCAGGCAGTAGAGACAGGTGAGGAGAGGCAGGAAATGGAGAGGGAGTTCCAATGAGCACATGAGACTTAATTGCTGGCCTGTAGCTAACATGGGGCCCATGGGGCCGGGCCCCCTAGTGTTTCTTCTGGGCCCTCTCCCTCCTGGGCTGGCCCCAAAGTGCTCCAACTTACCACCTGCACTGGACTTTCATTTAATTAGCTGGCGCCCCCCCCTGAGGCCCCCTCCCAAAGAATTCCCTAGCTACGGGGCTGCTTAATTGCTAAAGCGAGGAGGCCCTGGGGCCCAATTTTGGTAGTGTTGCCAAGTCTCCAGGTGGTGGCTGGAGATGCCCTGGAATTACAACTGGTCTCCAGGTTACAGAGATCAGTTCCTCTGGAGAAAATGGGAACTTTGGAAAGTGGACTCTATGGCACTGATTCTAATTCTGGGAGAAGATGATAGGGATAGATCTGCCTAAGTTCACAGGGAGGGCAGGAAGGGTTGCCTCAGTGCTTAGTTCTTGTGGCCCTTTTTTACCTGCCCATGGAAATGCTGATTGCCACTTTAGGGTCAGGAAGCAATCCTGGAGGTTTCTTGTCATCTTCTGGGTGTGTGTGTGTAGAGGGGGAGGTTTTTGTGAATTCCCTGCATTGTGCAGGGGGTTGGACTAGATGACCCTGGAGATCCCTTCCAACTCTATGGTTCTATGATTCTACAGTGTAGCTTCATGGTTTTCTTAAACCTTTCCTTGCCTCCAAATTCTTCCTATAATGTGCCTTCTGTACACTCGTGTCATTGGACTTTACACTAGTGCTGCCAACTCCATGGGAAGTCTCTGGAGATTTGGCCAGGTGCAGCCTGGGGAAGGCGGGGTTTGTGGAGGGCAGGGAGCTCCGTGGGGTATAGCATCACCGACTCCACCCTCTAAAGATGTGATCTCTGTAGCCTGGAAATCACTTGAATTTGGGAGATCTCCAGGCCCGACCTGGAGATTGGTAACCCTATGACAAGCCCCATCTTGCAGCACACCTACACTGTTGCTGCACACATATTCCTCTGCTTCAATCAGTGACAGATCCATATAAACCCCATATAAATTCCATATAAACTCTGTTCCTTGATTTTAGACCAGCAGATCTGGGAGTGGATTTGACTGGAGCTGAGGACTGCAAAATTGAATCTGTACCCGTTGACTGCGGTCTTCTGAAGACTGAGACCTGGGGATTGCTCTCCATGCTAAGAGAGTCAGTATCTGCACAGAACATGTTAAGAAATGATACCGACAAAAGTGCCTCTGAGTGTGTGCACCATCTTTCCCTCATTACCAGAGACGGCCCTTCAGCGTTCAGCTTCCAAACTGGATGGTGGCTGTTGCTGCAAAAAAAATTTTTTTTTTTTTAAAAAGAAATGATCCTCCATTGTGGCATAAAAGTTTTGGACTAGCATCTGGAAGACCCCAAGCTCAAATCCCCACTCATGCCCTGGAAGTTCAATGTGGGATCATGGGCCAGTCACATGCTCTCCGCCTAACCTACCTCAAAGGGTTGTTGCGAGGATAAAATGATGGAAAGAACGAGGTCAGCCACTCTGGGTCCCCGTTGGGCAGAAAGGCAGGGAATAAATGAAATGAAATGAAATGAATGAATGAATGAATGAATGAATGAATAAATGAAGTGTTTGGTTTCAGGGACAGGTGATTTCTGGCCAAGAGGATAGTGCCGAATGTTGCTTTGTCTCCTTCTGAGACCCCCCCCTCCAAATAGCCAGGCAGACAATAGCTGGGCACATGGAACTGTTTTTGTTGTTGTTCAGTCGCACAGTCGAGTCCGACTCTTTGCGACCCCATGGACCAGATGGACAAGATCATGCCAGGCCCTCCTGTCTTCCGCTGTCCTCTGAAGTTTGCTCAACTTCATGTTCGTTGCATCTATGACACTGTCTAACCCTCTCATCCTTTGCCGTCCCCGTCTTTTTTGACCTTCAATCTTTCCCAGCATCAGGGTCTTCTCCAGTGAGTGCTCCCTTCTCATTTGGTGGCCAAAGTATTTGAGCTTCAGCTTCATTATCTGGCCTTCCAGGGAACAGTCAGGGTTGATTACTTTTAGGATTGACTGATTTGATCTTCTTGCAGTCCAAGGGACTCTCAAGAGTCTTCTCCAGCACCATAGTTCCAAAGAATCTATTCTTTGGCGCTCGGCCTTCCTTATAGTCCAACTCTCACAGCCATACATGACTACTGGGAATACCATTGCTTTGACCATGCGGACTTTTGTTGGCAGGGTGATGTCTCTACTTTTTATCATGCTATTTAGGTTCTGAGAGCTAAAACTCCTTCCAGTTAGAAGAAGAAGAGGAGGAGGAGATTGGATTTATACCCTGCCCTTCACTATCCAATGGAGTCTCAGAGCAGCTTTGTCTTTCCCTTCCCCTCCCCACAACAGACACCCTGTGAGGTAGGTGGGGCTGAGAGAGCTCTGACAGAAACTGCTCTTTTTCAAGGACAGCTCTTGTCAGAACTACAGCTTGCCCAAGGTCATCCAGCCAGGTGCAAGTGGAGGAGTGGGGAATCAAACCTGGTTCTCCCAGATTAGAGTCTGTGCACTTAACCACTACACCAAACTGGCTCTCAGTTTGAGGCCTTGGCATCCCACTTTCATACCTCAGGGGAATAAGGGATTAATAACGAATCAGGTGTCCCACAGAATAGATTGCAAGGCCTGGTTGTGGATCTTTCCTTGGAGTGCAAGGAAATTCTAACCTTTCCTATTCTCCCTTGATTGATGTGAGAAATGATGTAATGGTTAAGTGCATGGCCTCTAAACTGGGAAAACGGGGTTTGATTCCCCACTCCTCCACTTGCAGCTGCTGGATGACCTTGGACAAGCCATAGTTCTGTCAGAGCTGTTCTTGAAAAAGCCGTTTCTGTCAGAGCTCTCTCAGCCCCACCTACCTCACAGGGTGCCTGTTGTGGGGAGGTGAAGGGAAAGGAGTTTGTAAGCCTCTCTGGGTGAAGGGTGGGGTGTAAATCCAATCTCCTCTTCCTCTTCTTCTTCTTCTTCTTTTTCTCCTCCTCTTCCTCTTCTTCTTCTTTTTCTTCTCCTTCTCTCAGCCAGTGATGTGTCCCAAATAAATCATAAGCAACCTGAGCTCAAACTCCAAACCTTTGTAATGGGGTTGGCAGTGAGATGCCCCAGACCGTACAAAGAATCTCTGGCACAACCCGGGTATTGAACCCAGATCTCCTCCACCGGTGCATCCCTGACATGAAGATGATAGTCTTTTCCAAATACTTTCTTCCTCTGGCTTACCGTGACCCTTTTACTAAGGGGAAAAGTCCCTTGCTTGGGCGCTCTTTCCCTGGGGGGGGGTAAATCAACAAGAATTTGATCTTTCTTTTGGCAGCTAAATGGCCACGTCTCACTTCAGAGAAAGCCTATCTCTCTCATCTCGGACGCTCTCACTTGGGATTAGATGCAGTTTTGCAAAGGATGTTGTTTGAATTAGAAAGACAGAAAGCTGGCAGGAGAGGAGGCGCTCAGTTCCCCAAGGAACTAAGGATGTTAATGCACCATTCCAATTCCTAGTGCCCCTAGTGCATTAGCCTTTAAGGATGAGAATAAAGAGGCCACCTTAGCCCTGTTGACAAGTTTAAGTGAATGCACGTACCATCTGTGTATGGTGTATACTTGATTTTTAAAAACGTGTGCCTTGTGTAACTCAGCCTGTGTAAACTAGACTTGTGACTGAAACCCCACATTTGACCAGGTACTAGCCACCGTTTTTGTTTATAAAGCAAACACATCTTGGCTCTTTCTTAAAGATAAAGCTAAAGGTTCCCTTGCTCGAAAGCCAGTCGAGTCCGACTCTAGGGTTGCGGTGCTCATCTCCGTTTCAAAGCCGAAGAGCCAGCGCTGTCCGAAGACGTTTCCGTGGTCATGTGGCCGGCATGACTAAACACCAAGGCGCACGGAACGCTGTTACCTTCCCACCGAAGTGGTACCTATTTATCTACTTGCAATTTCTTGCTTTCGAACTGCTAGGTTGGCAGGAGCTGGAACTAGAGATGGGAGCTCACTCCATCATGCGGCACCCGGGTCTCGAACTGCTGACCCTTCCACAGCCTGCAGTTCAGTGTCTTAACCACTTGAGCCACCGCAGCTCCTGGCTCTTTCTTCCAAACTAGTTTAACAGATGTACTTACCTGCCCCTTCTTTTGGTGGCTTTTGCTCCTCCTCACTGGTCCAGCTCTCTGTAAAGACCCCCAAAGCCTTTGTTATGTGCACCTAGATCTTTCTCTCATTCGCTCTGTGCTCTCGGGGTGATCTAGGGTTGTTAACCCCAAGGTGGCACCTGGAGATCTCCAGGAATTACGTCAGCTCTCCGGATGACAAAGAACAGACTACAGATCTCCAGACTACAGGGTTGAATCCCCCTGGAGACGATGGCCGCTTTGGAGGGTACCCTCTATGGCATTATACCCTGCTGAGACCCTTCCACTCCTATACTGACAGCTTCCTCCATTGTGGCCAATGCTGCCTCTAAGCTGTGGAGTCTTGTGAGCAAAAATTCTCCTTTGTGAGCTACCAGCTTTAAAGTTGTGAGCGACCTATTTGGCTGCTGTATAAATCAGTTTGCGCTGGAGACATCCTTCCTGAGCTAAGACAAACATGTGTGAGCTGGAGGCTAAAAAATGGTGAGCTAGCTCACACTAACTCAGCTTAGCGGGAACACTGGCTGTGGCTGGTTTGTTTTTAAAAAAAAATACTTATCCTTTCAAGATGGTTGCATTCTGTTTGAGTTGACTGTTGGTCATTGTCAAGAGGCTCAGGACCCACATGTGGGACACATCCCAGTTTGGTGTCGTGGTTAAGTGCGCGGACTCTAATCTGGGAGAACCGGGTTTGATTCCCCACTCCTCCACTTGCACCCGGCTGGATGACCTTGGGCAAGCCGTAGTTCTGATAAGAGCTGTTCTTAAGAAAGAGCAGTTTCTGTCAAGAGCTCTCTCAGCCCCACCTCCCTCACAGGGTGTCTGTTGTGGGGAGGGGAAGTGAAAGGAGTTTGTAAGCCGCTCTGAGACACCTTTGGGTAGTGAAGGGCGGGGTATAAATCCAATCTCCTCCTCCTCCTCCTCCATCCTGACCTCAGCACCCATAATACCAACCACCTTGAGCTAAGAGGAAAGACGGGGTACAAATATTTTAATTAATAAATACCACTTTTTTTGAATAAATGAATGAAAGAATGATGCAGTGCCCCCCTCCACTGTGCACCCAACCCAAATGACAGGAAGATAATTGTCTATCATGTTGTTATTGTTGGAGGGAGCGACTCAACATGCCTGGACACTGGGGGGACATGCTACATCACTCTAAGTGTGTACAGGTGTTATCTCCTTGAATGGGATGCCTCTCTTTGTCTTAACCTGGGAGCTGCCCTCTGACCCCTCCCTCTCTCTGTCCTTTATTCTTCCCATCCTTCACATGGCCTTTCATGGAGCCACGTGTCTCTAGAGGTCTCTTCTGTAGATGCAGTGCTCTCATACTTCCATGCATACGATGCCGGATAAGCTGGCCACTTTTGGTAGGGCAAGTGCTCTTCAAATTAGGCTTCTCTCTCTCCTTCCGACGGCAACCTGTATGAGAACTAAATCTACTTGAACTCAGTTCACATTCAGGTTGCAGTCTAAAGGAGAGAGAAGAAGAAGAAGAGGAGGAGGAGATTGGATTTATACCCTGCCCTTCACTACTTGAAGGAGTCTCAGAGTGGCTTACAATCTCCTTTCCCTTTCCCTCCCCACAACAGATACCCTCTGAAGTAGGTGGGGCTGAAAGAGCTCTTTCGAGAACTACTCGTGAGAGAACAGCTCTGAAACAACTCGTGACTGATATGATGGTATGGGATGCTTGAACTGAGGGTGGAAAATGGCCACTGTGGGCAGGGTTGGGTTGTTACTGTTGCAGTGACAAATCTGATTGGCTCGGGGGCTTGTGGCATCATCACGTTTTTTTATGTGCTCCCTGGTCAGATGGAATGGCTGAGAAAAGGAGGGTAGCTAACATGTATCAGACAAAGTGGGTTCTAGTTCACAAAACCATATGCTAGAATAAAAAGTTGTGAGTCTTCAAGGTACCGCCAGACTCCTGTTCATTGTTGTTTACAACATGAGTCACAATGTTTCGAAGCAGCAAGTTGGCTTGAAATAGATGGGCTTCTCTATTTTCATTCTCCGAAATCCCCGGAGTAATCGTCTGATATGGTCTCAAATACAGAGCGGATGGGCAGCAGCCCTTCCTGAATGGCATGACTGGACGTTTTGCTGGCCTTACACAATACCTTTAGCCTGTCAAAGCACTGTTCATTTTGTTCCCGACATTTTAATCCAATAGAGATAAATGCTGGGACTGGGGACGAGGCAGTGTGCGATCAGTTGATTGCAACAGTCCGCCTGTTCCCGGATGAGTCTACTGACCTTACATTTTTGACATTCCTATTATTTTCTCGAATAAGCAGAGCTGCCTTTATTTTTCCCTGGTCCTCGTCCCCAACTGTCGCCCTTTATTAATGTGCTTGGCAAAGAGCTGTTTACTCTCAAAGTGGCACCAAAACCTCACAACTCAGAGGAAGAAAATAGAGCATATGCTATTAATAAGGGATCGGCGGAGGAGACTGGGCCCATGTGTTAAAGTCACAGGCAGGCAGATTCTCGCTCCAGAGAAGCCTGCAGACACAGACACAGTCGCCTGCAGCCGCTTTGCCTTCTGCTTGGCCAGACTTTGCCGGACATTGTTAGCTTCACCAGGGGTGAGGTGGAGGCTGCTGGCCTCAAAAATCAATACCATTAAATGGTTCACTTTATCTTCTGTGAAAACGCCGGCTACAGCTCAACTATCCAAAGGGACTTGTACGCCACCTGTAAATATTGACAGTTTTCTTCCTTTTTGTCATTTATTTATTAAAAACCTTTCAGTGGGCACAAGGGGACTTAAAATTTTCTGAAACATTAATAATGACACATCACAGTGATCCAACTCTGAAAAATAATTAGAAGAGAAGAGGAGAAAAGAGATTGGATTTTTACACCCCTTCACTACCTGAAGGAGTCTTAGAATGGCTTACAATCTCCTTCCCTTCCTCTCCCCACAATAGGCACCCTGTGAGGTAGGTGGGGCTGAGAGAGCTCTCTCAAGAACTGCCCTTGAGAGAACAGCTCTGAAGGGACTTGTGACTGACCCAAGGTCACACCAGCAGCTGCATGTGGAGACAAGGGGAATCAAACCCAGTTCTCCCAGATTAGAGTCCACGTTCTTAACTACTACACCAAACTGGCTCAAGAGAATATCCAGCTTCTGTTAGCTTCTCTGGGAACCTACTCAGACATGAATTTAAGGTGTGAGAGAGGGAGAGCTAGAAAGGGTGCTGAGAATTCCATATTTTAATCACTCTCTGTGTAAAGTAGTATTTCCTTCTGTCCATCCTGAATCTACTGCTCATCAGCTTCATTGGATGCCCTCAAGTTCTAGTATTTTGGGAGAGAGAGAAAAATTTCTCTTTGTCAATTATCTCCATCCCATAGATAATGTCAGAAACTTTTATCATGTCCCCCCTTAGTATTCTCTTCTCTAAACTGAAAAGTCCCAGACTCCTCAGCCTCTCCACATAGGGAAGGTGCTCCAACCCCCTAATCAGCCTGCAGTGTCTTTTTTGAGATACGGTGACCAGAACTGTACACACAGTATTCCAAATGAGGCTGGTCCATAGATCTATACAGGGCTAGTATAATATTGGCTGTTTTATGTTCAATCCCTTTCCTCATAATCCCTAACACAGAGTTTGCCTTTTTCTCTGCTGCAGTGAAAAAGTCCCCAGTAGGGACATGCTGTGAAATAATAATGAATCAAAACATGAACAATATCCATTATTTAGCACAGTTACTGTAACGTATTCAATTGTAATACTTTCCAACAACTGGAAATGATTGGAAATGTTTGGTCTTATGGGTTTTCCAGTGCATATCTGCTTTCAGTCACCGAGGGCAGCAGGAGGGCACGTAGAGGGAATGATTCAACAGGTATATAATTAATAAATAATCATTGTATAGCATTGTGTGTAGAAGAGCCAGGAGATCCTAAGATTGTCTGGCAGCTAGAAGTTCTAGTAGAATAATAATAATAATAATAATAATAATAATAATAATAATAATAATAATATTTATATCCTGCCCTTCACTTGGAGTCTCAGAGCAGCTTACAATCTCCTTCCCTTCCTCTCCCCACAACAAACACCCTGTGAGGTAGATGGGGCTGACAGAGCTCTGAGAGAACTGCTCTTGAGAGAACTGCTCTGAGAAAACTGTGACTGATCCAAGGTCACCCAGTTGGCTGCATGTAGAGTGGGGAACCAAATCTGGTTCTCCAGATTAGAGTCTGTATCTCTTAACCACTATACCAAACTGACTCTCAGTTTTAGTGTTATGCTCAATTTTAGCGTTATGTACCACCAGGTGGCAAGCTAGACATTTTTAATGCAAGAGACGTTTCAGAGGTGGTTTTGCCATTGCCTGCCTCTGTGTCACAACTCTGGTATTCCTTGGAGGTCACCCTTCCAAATACTAGCCAAGGCCAACCCTGCCAGAAGGCAGCTTCAGGGGCTCTGTGCCTCCAGAGGAACCAGCCAGAGGAGCCAACGGGGGCTCTTCTTATGTTCTTATATTATCTGGTGTTGCACCCATTAGACTTTCTGTTTATATCCACAAGCAGGCAGATAGGGCTACACTGACCCTTGCCACAGGTAGACAGCATACCTGCCCTCTGGAAGGGACCACTGAGACAAATCATTTGTTTGGACTCTCTGGCAGGTAGGCAAAGAGTGTATCCTGCCCCAAGAGAGCTCCCCCTACCAAGTCAGTAAAACGCTCAGACAAGACATGAGAAAGTGGTGATAAGGAAAGACCATGGCAATGTGAGGAAGAACTGATGATTCCCAGCGTCTTGAATCTCCTTTAGGAGGACATCTGGGGGAGGGTGATTAGGGAGAAAAACCTAAACTGGGCCAGGCTTGTGCGATCAAGTCCAGAGCGAAACTCAGTCCTTTCCTTTCTCCCAGTCCAGCTGACTTCCAGTAAGAGTTAGGGTTGCCAACTTCCAGGTGGGGGATGGAGCAGGCCCGTAGCCAGGGTTTTGTAATTCGGGGGGCCTTTAAATAAGTCAGGGGGCACTGACGTCACAAAATAAAAAATAAAATAAAAATATTTTTAAAAAACCCTCACTTTTGCAGCATTCGCACTCTGCCTGGGGAAGCAAGCCGTGCTTGGGGAAGGGGCAGCAGTGGGGAGTCCTCCGGGCAGCCCAGGGAGCTGGGGGCCAGGGGGCTGGATGGAAGCCAGGGGGGCTTGGCAGAAAGTCAGAGGGGCAGGCCCCCAAGTGCCCCACAGTAGCTACAGACCTGGGATGGAGATCTCCTGGAACTAATACTGAACACAGTTTGAGTCCAGTGGCACCTTTAAGTAGTATTGCTAGGTCTGGGTTGGAAAATACTTGGAGACTTTGGGGATGGATCCGGGGGAGGGTGGGGTTTGGGGAGGGGAGGGCCCTCAGCGTGGGTACAATGCCATAGAGTCCACCCTTCAAAGCTGCCATTTTCTCCAGGGGAGCTGATCTCTGTCAGCTGGGGATCAGTTGTTAAAGCGGGAGATCCCCAGGCCCCACTTGGAGGCTGGCAAGCCTACCATTAAGACCAACAAAGTTTAGTTCAAGGTATAAGCTTTTGTGCGCAAGCACACTGTGTGCTTGCACATGAAAGCTCATACCTTGAATTAAACTTTGTTGGTCTTGAAGGTGCCACTGGACTCAAACTCTGTTCTGCTGCTTCAGACCAACACGGCTACCCCACCTTATTTATTAATGTTGCTTAGGCAGGGCTATTTTTGGGCAGGAATGCACAGGAACGGAGTTCCGGCTGGCTCCCGAGTTGGCCACACCCAGCAGGAACTCATTAGCATAATAGGCCACACCCAACAGCAGAAACTCATTAGGATTGGCTACGTTAGGGGTGTGTGGCCTAACATGCAAAGGAGTTCCTGCTCCAAAAAAAGCCCTGGGTTTTGACAACAAACACGGTAAACAGAATAAGAAGCAAAAGGTGGGTGTGGCTGGATGACAACACTTCTGGTAACATGAGGGTGTGGCCTAATATGCTAATGAGCTGTGCTGCCATGGGTGTGGCCTAATATGCTAATGATTTACTGCTGTTGAGTGTGGCCTATTATGCTAATGAGTTCCTGCTGGGCTTTTTCTACAAAAAGAGCCCACCCTGTTGGAAAAGGCAATGTCTGGTGTACAAAGAAGACAAGAAGACCCTGCAGGGGGCAGCAAGAAGACAATTAGGCTGCGGTCACACATGCCAGTTGAAGCAGAGGGGGAAGTGAGGCTGTTCCCTCTAGAGTAATTCGACTCGCAGTTGCAAGATCACACTTCCCTTCATAGCTGCGGGCTCAGCCCGTCACTGTGTGATCAGACACAACTGCAGGTGAGTCTCTTTTTTGCCATTTGTTTCCCATGCACATCAACAAGGAATCGCACCTCCACACCGAGGGCCCCCTATGGGTATGCGATAATGTGCATACTGTGAAGGGGGGGGGGGAATGGCATTGAGCCGGGATGGCCTGATCAGACCATCCTGACGGCATGCATGCATTCTTGCACGATCAGACGGAGAAAGACCGTCTGTGGCCCGTCGCAACCAGTTTGCTACCGGATTTTCTCTGGAGCCTTTTTACTCCACTCCTGTGGCAGAACAGCACGGGTTGCCAACGACTCTGGGACACTTCCTAGATGTTGCTGTCTGATTGTACCCTTTAGATCTGTTGGCCGTTCGCACCTATGTCGGATCTACTGTGTGATCGCAGCCTTAGACAGGAGAGCGAGGTCAGCACCTTTTAAGTGTCATTCCTTGTCTGTCTCCGGATTGCCAGCCTGTCTTAGAGCAATTTTCCTCTTCTTCTCAGAAGTTCCACACTTAGTCTCTCCTCTCAGGTAGAGGTGTAGTTCTGTTAGTTCCTAAATAAACCTGTACACTTTAATCGGGTTGTGCACCTTAGCTGTGTTAATTACTCTGCCGATCAACCCCACCATCTACAAGCTCCATTTTTATTTAGAAACTCATTGCCCACCGCTCCCTGTTTGAGGCTCTCGGGAAAACTCACTAGTACTCTAATTCTCGTCTGACAGAGCTAGACTTGAAAGGAACCTCGGAGATCATGGAGTCGAGCCAGTTTGGTGTAGTGGTTAAGAGTGCGGACTCTAATCTGGGAGAACTGGGTTTGATTCAGCACTCCTCCACATGCAGCTGCTGGTGTGACCTTGGGCAAGCCATAGTTCTGTCAGAGCTGTTCTTGGGGAAAAAACAGTTTCTGTCAGAGCTCTCTCAGCCCCACCTATGTCACAAGGTGTCTTTTGTGGGGAAAGGAAGGGAAAGGAGATTGTAAGTCACTCTGAGAATCTGAGTGAAGGGCAGGGCATAAATCCAATGTCCTCTCCTCTCCTGTCCTCTTCTGCTGAGTGCAGGTCTCCCATCTGGGCACTAAGCAGACTCGCTTCAGCAAAATTTGCTGTTTCTTATACCCTCCAGACCATCTCTGTGTTTTTTTGGGTGCCAATCTGCTGGCAGAGAATCACCACTCTTCCCCAAGTGTGAAATGTGCTGAATTAGAACTGTATTAACTAGGGTGGCTTAATAGATAAAACTGGGAGGGAAGGCGGCACGGAATAGCCCGATCCCATCAGATCTCAGAAGCTAAGGAGGACCAGTACTCGGAAGGGAGACCACCAAGGAAGACTTTGCAGAGGAAGGCAACGACAAGCCACCTCTGCTTCTCACTAGCCTTGAAAGCCACTTGCTGGGGTCACCACAAATTGTCTGCGGCTGGACGGCACTTTACGTGCACAACAGACCCAATGCTTTTCTGAGCCACCACTCTGTGCTTGTCATGTATGCTTCCAAGTTTGGCATAGAAATTTCTCCATTATAACCAATGTTCCCTCTAAGCTATGGAGTCTTGTGAGCAAAAATTCTACTTTGTGAGCTACTGGCATTATAGTTGTGAGCGAGCGATTTGGCGACTGCAGAAATTAGTTTGCTCTGGAGCCATCCTTCCTGAGCTAAGACAAAAATGTGTGAGCCGGAGGCTAAAAAACTGTGAGCTAGCTCACGCTAACTCAGCTTAGCAGGAACACTGATTATAACTCTTGCACATTGTGCCCTTTTAACTCAATGGCTCACCATTTGTTCTCCTCTCCATGTGCAAACTGAGGTTTCGCTCCCTGCACCTGATGAAGGAGGTTCTAGCCCATGAAACTTGCAATACATTTGCTAGTGTCACAAGACTTCCTCCCCCTCCAGTTTCATTGCAATGGACTAACACAGCTGCCCCAGTGGAATTTTCAAGCCATCAGCAGAAACATTAGGAGAAGCTGCTGCAGTCTCCGGATGAGAGGGCAGGGTTAGACGCTTGCTCATTAAAAGGGGACAGCTGAGATCTGACATCCTCTTGTGCCAGAGGCCTTATTTCATAAATCTAGATTCCCTGGCTAGACTCTTATCTTCAGTGGCAACAGCATGAGGGAGGAGGGCAACAGCTGCCCTTGGCAGGAACGTCTTCCTCTCAGATGGAGTCCAAACCAGACGGATTATCATCTGTTTATTCCGTAACTCTCCATGAATGTCCTGCAGAAGGTCACTTGGCCATTGCAGTGTTTAGTGTTGTGATAGGAAACATATACCTCTTCCCAGCTCCCACAGATAGGGTGGATTCAGAAAACTATTTTCTTCGCTCTAGCGAGGAACCATCGTTGCAATCAGTGAATGGTCAGTATCCAGTGGAACCTGTGGGAGACCAGAGTTTTGCTGTATCCCCTATGTTGTTTAAGGGCTTTGGGGGGGGGGGGGGGGGGGGGGGGGGGGGGGGAGCAGCTGCGTAATGGGAGAGCCATTCATCAAAACACTGACAACGCTGTGTTACTCCTACTCTGAGGCCTCTGATGTTTCTGATTAGTTTCCAGGCACAATTCCAGGTGTTGGAACATACCTGCAAAGCCCTTCGTGACCTGAGGCCCACATACCTGAAGGAGCAACTTTCCTGGCATGTTCCCGTGCAGCTGCTTCATTCTTCCCAGTTAGGTCTATTGTTAGTACCTCCTTTGTCTAAGGTACATTTCACACCAGTATGGGCTCGGCCTTTTTTCAGTGCCCCCGTGCCTGTAGAACAGCCTCCCAAAGAGGGACGCCAGCTCTCCTACCATCCCGCCCCAGGCCCTGCCACTCCTGCTGCCGCTAAGTGAAGCAGCAGGAGCAAAGTCTGGAGGGGAACCAGCGATGGGCCAGCACCACAAGGTCTCTTCTTGTGCAACCCAGGAAATAATGTCACAGAGTCAAGGCAATGCTCTAGGATTTGGGTGAACCCTAGAGGTCACCTGGGTTTGCACCAGACGTGGCATCAAAATGCTTGCACAATGCCAATTGTCCAGACTCTGCTTTCTGCATCTCCCAGAGATTGGCAATGCTGGACTGGCAACTCTACTCAGAAGAACGCAGGAGAGCTCCCTCTGCCTTTCCAGCCGGGCTGCAGGACAACACTGAGGGCAGCCTGAGCTGGGACCAAGAAGCAGGATGCTGCTAGTGAGGCAGATCAAGTCTTTAGGACGGTGCATCGAAACGTCCCTTGATGTGTAATTTGTGAAGATCTTTCGAAATGGGGGTGGATTTCCAGAAGTTGCCAAGGAGGGATTCAGCGGCAGAGGGGGAACAAAAAAGATGGGATGACAATGGGTAGGTGGCAGAGGAGGAGCTCGGATGGCAGAAACACTGTAGGACCCTTTGAGGGAATAACAAGGAGCCCTGCAGAGATTCCTCCGTGAAGGTTAGAGAGAAACATGCCCTTTCACAAGATGAAAGCCAGGTTTATACTATAGGAATTGCTTTGTGGATCTTTATTTGGGTTTGCATGTGAAGTCTGGGAGAGAAACTGGCAACTACTATAAAGCAGCGCTAGGGTTAGCAGCGTGCATGGTGGGGAGACATAAGCCAGGGATGAGGATGGTGAAAGGGACGAGGCTGTTCTCTCCAGACGGAGGGAGTCTGTGCAGTAGTTTCTGAGAAAGGAAAAGCAGCTCTTTGATTTATGGTGCTGCTGGAGCAACAGAAGGTTAAGGACCTTGTGGCTGCAATGATGTGTGCAGATACTTATAGATGGAGAGGGCTCCACACTCTGCATCAATCTTGCCCGTTTTATGAGACTGGGGGATGATGGTGGAATCAAAGGGGGAAATGGAGACGTTTGTTGGTCTTGGCAGGCTAAGTGGCTTCGTCACATTCCTAGCAGCTTCCCAGAAGTCCTGTGCCGCCCCAGTGGAATATATCAAAATCTATTTAAATCTCTTTCAGATATTGGCAATCTTGCCTCCCTCCCCCCCCCCCCCCCCCCCGCCACTCTGCTCTACCCAGCTAGAAAGAGACACCCCAGTTCGGATCAGGTTTCGGGACAGCTGGATGCAGCCGGCCTGATCTTGCTCCCTGAACTCTTGGGGGAGGAGTGCAGCGAGATACCCTGGTCCTTCCCAAAGGGGGGGGGGGAGAGAACTAATGCCTGAAACAGCCATTCCAACTCCAGAGAGGCCCAGCTTGGTAAAAATACATACAAACAGTATACATTTAAACAACCCAGCAAGTCCCTGGTCAAACTGAAAGCAGGTGATGATGAGCCACAGGGATGTCCCTGGCTCGTTTGGGTTCCACTGTGTGGCTCACAGGCCCAGAGCCCTTGTGTGCCTCTAGAAAGCCGTCGAATCCCAAGTCCAGAAGTGATCGCAGCTTCGACAGGGGCAAAGGGTTTTACCTCCACCTCCACTGTGTCCTGGATTGCAGCCCGTTTGCTGTGCTCCAGAAGAACAGTGCGTGGGAACCACTCAGGAGCCGATCAGTTTGGTGCAGTTCTGGACCGACTTTCCTGGTGGACGTTTGTGAAGGGGCTTTATGACAGACAGGTGGAACGTTATGGAACTGTGTTGGCACTAGGATTGCCACCCTGGGAAATTCCTGGAGATTGGTGGGGCGGTGCCTGGCAAGGGTGGAATTCAGGGAGGGAAGGGAGCCCAGAAGGCACGTAGTGACATCCGGTCCACCTCCTGAAGTGGCTATTTGCTTCAGGGAAACTGATCTCAATAGTCTGGATTCCAGGAGAATTCCAGGCCTCACCTGGAGTTCAGCAACCCTAGCTGGGATTGCATTCCCTCGCCTTACTCCTGTTGGTAGCATCGCTTGCGATGCAATCCCTGGAAGTCAGCCTCATTGTGTAGACTTGAGTAGGATTCTGAGTCGCCCTGCTGAGGTCTGCTTTCCTTATCACCCACCCATCTCTGGCCAGCAATGGGGGTCATTGGCTTTGACAGAGGCAGCTGGGGCATGTGGGTGTTTCTCTTCCACCAGTATGGTGCCCTGAGGGGCCTGATATGGGTCCTTGTTCACTGTAACAAAGAAGAGCTAGATTCAAGTCCAGTAGCACTTTAGACCAACGTGGCAGGAGCTTTCAAGAGTCAGACCTCCCTTTGTTAGATGCCTGATATCTGGTCATGCATTGGACAAAGGGAGCTTTGACTCTCAGAAGCTTATGCCCCCCCCCCCCCAAATCTTGTTTGTCTCTAAGGGGCTGCAGGAATTGAATCTGTCTCTTCTACTGCAGCCCAACATGGTTATCCTCTGAAACTGCCACAAATAAGCATCAGGAATCTAAAGAACGATCAATGTGTGCCTTGCCCTCTTCTCCAATCCGGTCGCATCTCGAAAGTCTATTAAATCGAGCAGGATTAAGGGAGAAGAGAAAGTTAATCCCGAAGGAGGCACACAGATCAGCTGCCAGCAGGTTGTCAGATGAAAACTTCTACCCCATTTATGGAGCCCCCCCCCCCCCCCCCAAGCAGTGTGTGGAAACAATGTACCTTACCGAAGAAGAAGATATTGGATTTATATCCTGCTCTTCATTCAGAGCAGTTTACAATCTCCTTCCCCTCCTCTCCACCCAAGGTCACTCAACTGCCTGCCTGTGGAGGAGTGGGGAATCAAGCCCAGTTCTCCAGATTAGAGTACACCACTCTTAACCACTACACTAAACTGGCACCAAACTAGACCTGTTGTGTACTATGGTATAGATGCAGCTTCTGAGAAGAAAGTGCTGCCAAAAAGAATCTGGTGACCCACCACCTCCTTTCTCAGTATTCCCAGAGACCCAGTTTGGTTAAGAGCGGTGGACTCTAACCTGGAGAACCAAGGTTTGATTCCCCACTCCTCCTCCACATGCAACCAGCTAGGTGACTTTGGGCCAGTCACAAGTTATTTCAGAGTTGTTCTCTCAAGAGCAGTTCTCTCAGAGCTCTCTCAGCCCCACCTACCTCACAGAGTGTCTGTTGTGGGGAGGGAAAGGGAAAAGAGTTTGTAAGCCACTCTGAGGCTTCAAGTGAAGGGTGGGGTATAAATCGAACTCGTTGTTGTTGTTGTTGTTGTTCTTCTTCTTCTTCTTGGTGACTACTGGTAACTGACCCCTACTAGGGGCCTGGAGGATATTCGTAGAGGTCTCCCATCTAAGTACTTGCCAAAGTTGACCCTGCTTAGCTTCCGAGATCTGACAAGATTGGGCTTGCCTGGGCTATCCAAGTCAGGGCACCTCTGCCCTTTCCACTGCTCTTTTTTGTATTTTGGAAACCAGGAACTGACCCTAGAAACAGTATCATCCATGTAATTATATTAGTTGATATTTTTTCTTCATTGCATATATGCATTGATCAAGTAAAACATGTCCTGATGGTTACTAGCGTGAGTTTCTTAGAATCTTAAGAGTAGGGTTGTCAGGTCTTACCTCCTTGCTGGTAGGGGGTGAGAGGGAGCTTTCCGGGAGTGGGGGGCAGGGTGATGTCACTGTGCATGATGTCCCTGATATAATGATGTCATGCGAAAGTGTTTTGCCCATAGAGTTTTGCCCAAAATACCAGAGCATCACCATGCGATGTCTAGGGCTGCCAGATCCCCCCCCCCGGGGAGGGTGTTTGCTTGCGCAAAGGGCGCCCGACCTGCCAGCCCAGATCCGGCCAGTGGGGGAAATGCTGCCCCCAAAGTGCCCGGATGGAGGTGACATCATTGCACTGGGCATGTTGCCGGGGGGATGCTCTAGCATTCGGCCTGAAAATTCTATGGTAGAGTGTTCACTGCCGACGTGCCTAGCACGATGACATCACTTCCGGGTGATTACATCGTGGTGCGTGCACGTGTAGTGCACACGTGAATGTCCTGGACTGGGAGCTTCTCCCCCTCTGCCACAGTAGGTAAGAGATCTGGCAACCCTAATGACTTCACTTTCATGTTATGTCATCACATCAGGGACATCATGCCGGGTCATGGCTTTTGGGAGCTGGCAACCCTACTTAAGAGGGATTATCTCTCCTATATTATAATCCTGTTTTGAGGTGGCAAGATTCGATGCATGCCAAAATCAGTTGGCTGCCTGAACTGCCACTCAGAAACAGGTCCCTGCCCACTGGCTGTGTTGCCTTCGTCCTGCCCACAGAAGCAGCGCCTTTGCCTAGCAGGCTGCGGGAGGCCGGCGGGTCACCCTCCTGCCCCAGTGGTGCACTGCCCTCTTCAGCGCCCCCTTCCAAGTGCCCCACCACAGTGCCCTCGCACACTAGCCCCACCACGGTGCTCCATGCTGAGGCAGCCCTATGTTTTCATGGCTGGCGCCAGCCCGGGAACCACCACACTTGGCCCCTTTTGCCCCTGCTGTCGCCACTGCTTGGAAAGGGCAGTGGGGCTCCAGGAGGTGTGTGTTCCCTTCCCCGGCTGGCAGGTTCTGGCTTCAAGGCCATTCGCAGCCTGAGACTGCCACCGCTTCACCCCTGGGGTGCTCCCCGCTGTGTGGGTCCTCCTCCTCCTCGGGGCAGGTAGCTTGGAAGGGTCGACGTGCCAAGCGGGGCAGTTCGTGTCGGTCTCCCCCATCCCGACCTCTTCTTCCACTGCTGCTGTGTGACAGAAAGACACCGGCTCTCTCGGAAGAGGCTGAGGTGGCAGTGGCTGGAAGTGGCAGTGGCTGGAGGTGGCAGTGGCAGTGGCGGCTCCACAGGCATGCTGCGGCCGGGAGGATCCTGTGCGGCATCCCCAGGTGCCTCCTGCCTCACCTGCGGGTAAGCGAGCCCAGCCCACCATGGTGGGCTCTGCCATTGTCCTCCCTGTCTCCCCGCACTCCAGGCTACCTGTGCCCCCTGCCCCGCAATGGGACAGAGGGAGGAAGGAGCTGACTGCACGGCAACCTCCCCGAATGGACAGCCACCCATGGCCCAGTCTAGGGCTTGTTGTATTGTTTGTACAACGGGCTTGGCTCCTAGTAGGGAATAATGGAGAAAGAGAGGGTGGTTAGAGGCTGGAATGTAACCTCCATGTGCAAAGGTTGCGTAAGTCGAAATCAGGCCCGTAGCTAACGTGGGGCCCACGGGGCCTGGCACCCCAGCAGTTTTTATGGGCCCCCTTCCTGAGCCTACCCTACCCTACCCCAGCGCCCCCTGATTGCCTGTTAGCCTGTTGGCAGGGAGGACAAGGGCAGTGATTTCAGAGGCTGTCCCTGGTGCTGTGCTGCAAGAAGGGGCACTGGGGCTCCTGGGGGGGGGAGCTGGTCCCGGAGGCTGTGGCTGCTGCAGCCCTTTGCCCTGGAGCCTTTGATTGGATTAGCAGGCGTCCCCCCCGGCCCGCTCCCTAAAAAGTCCTTAGCTACGGGGCTGGTCGAAATGCCATTTGCTTGGGGTTCATAGTGGGGGGGGGCAGCGCCCTTTGTGTGATGGCTGTTGGGTTTCTCAAAAATATCTGGTTAGCCACAGTAGAAAATAGAATGCAGAACTGGATGGGTGCTAAGGTCATAGTTTGCCTAGGGCACCACGAAACCTTGGGCCAGCCCACCCACTCCCAGAAAGCTCCTTCCCACCTCTGGGGATGATCATAAGGGTAGAGTACTGAAGCAAAAGTGCAGGACCTGGCAACCCTAGTGTGTAGTATGAATGTTTAAAAGAGGAGGGTTTCCAACACTGCCTTGGCAAATGCCTGGATTTTGGGGGGGTGATGCCCAGGGAGTGCAGAGTTTGAGGAGGGTGTGATGTTACTTCCAGGAGACTCTCTTAAGCTTCCTTCCATGGTCTCTCACTTCACTTTGGGTTGACACAGGGGCACAAACTGTGAACAGAGTAACAGCCAAGAGGAGAATGGTTGTACAAAGTTATCATCTCTGATGGATGTGCGCTTCTCAATATATGCAGGCCTGATTGACAACAAAACTTTATAACTATTATTTGGAGCGACACTATTCCATTGATTCATATACTACCTGCCTTGCCTGGAACACATATTTCATACTTTTAGTGTGCGTTGTTATTATTTAGACCACTGAAGAAGGCCCTCAGGACCGAAACGCGTTTGCTCTAGTGGTTATTGTATATGCGTAACCAATTTTTTGGTCTAGCGGTTATTTTATGTGTAACTCATATTGCAACCACTACCTCTTTGTTTGTAATCTACATTCTACGAATGCTGTTTTTAATTTGAAGTTATTGTGCACTTTGCAATAAATAGATATATTTTGTTCTATATTTTAGCTGCTCAGCCTTCTAGGTTCCTGACTCCTCTCTTGTGGTCTTTACCATAGGGACTAGGGAAAATGCCTAGAGTGTCACAAGGTGGAGGTCATTTTTTCCCTCCTCAGTTCCTTGGTGGAACAGTGGGGCTGGGAGAAGGTAGTTCTCCATACTGGGAGGGTAAATAGGAGGTTTATCAAATACACATAATTACATATTCACTGATACCATGTGGTACAAATACTAGTGGTGTGAGGAAACATTACTCTTACTATGGCTGTTCAATGTGACATTACCAGACCATACACCATGACCAATGTTCCCACTAAGCTATGGAGTCTTGTGAGCATAAATTCTACTGTGTGAGCTACTGGCATTAAAACTGTGAGCGAGCAATTTGGCTGCTGCATAAATTAGTTGGCTCTGGAGCCATCCTTCCTGAGCCAAGACAAAAATGTGTGAGCTGGAGGCTAAAAAACTGTGAGCTAGCTCACACTAACTCAGCTTAGAAGGAACACTGACCATGACATCACCAGGTCCTGCCCCATAGGACTCTGAGTTTGGGATGTTGGGGATAGGGTTGCCAAATCCAAATTGTCCGGGAGCGGGGGGCTCCCGGACGGCGTCCTCTTCGTGCGCGCCGCGTGTGCATCACCCGGAAGTGACGAAGTTTTCCCCTCAAATGGCGTGGCCCCGCCCCCAGCATGCGACGTCACTTCCGGGTGACGCACACGTGGGGGTGGGGTTTCCCCCGGGTCCCGATTCCGCGGGAGCGGGAATCGGGGCTCGAAACCGGGGGGAATTCTGCCCCCCGGGGGGGGGGTGGGAACCCTATTTGGGGTCTTAGCAAAAATGTCCCTACTTCTTTCTACTTCCTCCTGATGATAATCTCAAGCAAGGCCTGAGTATCACTTAAAATACATATTTCTGAACTGCAGAATGGCAACATCCACTGTGGGTAATGGGTTATTGTTTGTTCATGGATGAGACAAAGGCACTCTGTGCATGGTCTGATGCCCTCTTTCTTTGCTACCATTTATCACAGTTGAATCCACCCACTGAAACAGTTTTCAGGGTTACATTCTGGGATGGGAGACTCTTTTTGGTCAAAATTCCTCAGACTATCCCCCCCCCCCACGCTTGGCCGGGAGCCTGCTTTGAATTTGACTTTCGTATCACATGTAGGGGCATCTCTGGCTCTAGGCTTGAACCACGGTGGCAGGGGCGGGGGAGGCTGTTGAGGGGCTGATGCTGAGTCACAGACCAGGAGGGCGAACGCAGCAACATGCGTTCCAGCCCCTTTTTCTTTTTATAGCTTTCTCCCTTTCTCTACGTGCCCGTTCTTGGCCAAGCGAAAAACCATCTCCACTCACTGCAGTTAAACAAACTTGATGGGACTCCCTGAAGACAGGGGGCTGAATGAGGTCAGGCTGCCTGCATGGCTGGGGGGGGGCACATTCAGCCTCCTCTCCCCTTCCCTGGGCCCCTTTGCCATCCTGTAATGAAGGCCACCCCCTTATCCTTAATGTGGGAATTGCAGAACGGGGTGGGGGGTGGGGGCTCTGTGCTTGGCCAAAGCACCCCTGGCTGACGATTCCCTCCCATAGGCTTTGTGTGGCTGTACATCCTTCCCTCAGGAGATGCAGGCTGGAGCCAGCCTCCCTCTTTCTCTCCCCCCCTCCCCACTGCTCTGCCTTTCCTGTCTGCATCTGTACTGCTCTGTAGGGTTCATGGGAGGACAAAGAGAGCCCTGGAAGGAGACACTTGAGGCTGGACTGACCTTTCTACACGATATCACCCAGGATTTATTTCTGAGAAAAGGAAGCTCAGGCGCTCTAAATCTGCCTGGAAGCCAGGCTGCTTGCACTCTGCACATGCTCAGAATCACTTCGCAATAATTGTCATGTCATCTCCACTGTCAAAGTTTTTCTTTTGTGACCAGTGTGGTTAAGGGCGTGCCATAGCAAGGGCACAGTATTGGAGGGTAGCCGTGTCGATCTGCAGTCGAACGGCTAGATCCAAGTCCAGTCGCACCATAGAGCCCCACAGGACTTTAGTGCTTTAAGCTTTCGAGAGTCCAAGCTCTCTTCATTAGGACACGGGGGCATGCCAAGCGTTATAATCTTCCAGTGAGTGACACTGGTTAGCATAACTCATTAGCATATGCCACACCCCCTGACATCAGGGGCCCGGCGGTGGACTTGCAAGGCCGGCGGGAGTGCGAGGAAGCCCCGCCAAGGCCCTCCCTGGCCCCAGGCAGGCAGGGGTGGGGAGAGGCGGGGAGGAAGCTACTTACCCTCCCTCTTCTCCTGCCTCCTCCTGGCTGAATGAGGGCTGGAAGCGGGGCGGCCGGAAGCAGGGGGCGGGGCTTTGTCATGTGCCCCACCCCCCTGCACCTCACCCGGGGGAACTGCGTTCCCCCACGTTCCCCCCCGAAATGACCTCTGGATGTGTGCCACGTCAATTCAGAGAGTGTTTCAAAGCAAGTAGATCTAGAATAAAAGATGCTCAACATTCACACTTCAGGCATTCACACTAAAGGCATTAATCGCTGGGATTTTCTTTTTTAAATCAACATCTATTTTGCCATTTAAAAAATGGCAGCCTACCCAAATTCCTTGGGAAGCAAGAGGCCCAAAATTAATATATTAAAGACGACGTTGAATTTTTGTCTAAATAAAAATAGAACGATGAGGTGCATTTAGAAGGCTCCAAGTACAGCGAAACAGTATTGAGGGTCTTGTAGAACTTTTGAAAGAATTTGGATCGCTTGGGCTGGAGGGAAGGAGGCTGGGAAGACCACAGAGAACGACAGACCTGTGAATGCTTTTGCTTAGATGGAACATCTGCAGGAAATTGGAATTGGAGGCAAGTTAAAAGGATTATATTAAGATTAGTGGAATTTCACAGAAAGGGGTGTGTATAAATAAATGAATGCACATGGTGGAGAATCAATTACATATTGTTTCCAGATCAGCCCACCTCTTTGAATATAATCCTTTCATGATGAAGATAATAATAATAATAATGCCAGATTCCCAGCTCTTGACGGCGTACCTCTAACCCCGGTGCCAACCGTCAAGGGCCTGGGTGTGTACCTGGATGCCTCCTTGTCTATGGAGGCTCAGGTCACAACCATTCCCAGGCTGGCATTTCTCCAGCTGTGCCAGGTCAGGCAACTGACCCCTTTCCTGTCCCACCCTGACTGAGCCATGGTAATCCATGCAACAGTCACCTCCAGGCTAGACTACTGTAATGCGCTCTATGCAGGGCTGCCCTTAAGACTGACCTGGAAATGACAGCTTGTCTAGAAGGCAGCCCATCAACAGCACCCAGGACCCCATCAACAGCACCTATCCAACCAGTGCTTCACCAGCTGTGCTGGCTCCAAGTTGAGTACTGGATCAGGCTCAAGGTTCTGGTACTGACCTTCAAGGCTCTAAACCAGGGGTGTTGAACTCATTTGTTATGAGGGAATTTATTGACATAAATTGGACTCTGTTGTACTGGGCTGTGTGTGTCATAAAATGTAATGCCAGGTAGAAGAGGTATAAACTTTATAGAGGATACAGACAAGCATAATTAAAGATATTATCGCAGCTGTTCCATTGGAGCCCCACATTAGGAGGGTGTATGTGTGTTAAAACTAATATTTCTCTGCAAAACTAAAGTCCCTTGAGTTTGATGAATTCTATATTTTAATTGTGGTTAGTCCCAAACTCCCCCCCCCATATAAACTACAAATATAAATGGTCTGAGCCTAGGATCCAAGGGAAGAACGTGAAATAGCTGAGCATTGCAAGCTCCCCCCCACCCCCAACTCCTTCCAGGTCTACTCAGAGTGGCAGTGGCTCCTCAGGGTCTCAAGGGTTTTTTTTACAGGGTGGTTTGAGATAATAATTTTGGGCGTCCTCTTCAGCACCTGTTCCACCATTATTCCATTGGAACTCCACATTAGGAGGGTGTGTGAAAACGAATCTTTCGCTGCAAAACTGGAGTCCCTTGAGTTTGCAGAACTCTATATTTTAACCCTGGATGGTCCCAGACCTCCCCCCCCCCTTTAAAATGTGCCTGCCTAAACTGGAAAAGTGGGGGAATAGTGGGATTTTGCAAAGCCAGTTTTAAAATAAAAAAGAAGCACAAGGATCACAGCAGAGGGACCCCCCCCCCCACAGCTCCTACATGTGAGGAGCAGTGTTCCCTCTAAGCTGAGTTAGTGTGAGCTAGCTCACAGTTTTTTAGCCTCTGGCTCACACATTGAAGACTGGACGAGAGTGGATGGGATTCTCTCATTTATCACGTTTTTATCCTGCCTTCCTTCCAAGGCACTCAGAGTGGCACACAAGGGGTATGGGTGGGAAAGCAATATAAAGTTCTTTCTAGGCACCGTCTGAATGGGCGAGGGCAATGATCCCCAACATGGCACCCATGGCCACCATGGTGCTCACTAATGTGTTTCCTGATGCACATTTGCTTCATCCCCCAAAATGTTTTTCCCCTCAACACAAAGAACCTATCCTTCTTCCATCTCACTGGAGCAGGAAGTACTTCAGAGGATCTTTGAAGGCATCACCTTTTGGTCTGCAGGGAGCATCCATTCAGAAATAGCTGCCTCTATCACGGGATAATGCTTGGCCTGGAACTTCCCAATGTTTTGCAACCCCCCACCCCATAGCAGTCATTTTGCTCTTGGTCCCGCGTGGTGTGGTGGTCATTCTGTGAGGAGGCACATTGCCTGTCCTCCAAATCCCAAAGTGCCTTAACGAGGTTGGGGGCTTCTGGCCTCAGGTCTCTTTGCTGGCATTTGGCACCTCTATCATTTTGTGACTCATAGGAAATGACTTCTTTTTAAACGTACGGTTGCCAGCCTCCAAGTAGGGCTGTGGAGGGCTGTGGCACAGTGGTAGAGCATCTGCTTGGCATGCAGAAGATCCCAGGTTCAATCCCCAGCCTCTCTAGTTAAAGGGCATGGCCATTTCCTCCAGGGGAACTGATCTCTATAGCCTGGAGATCAGCCGTGATTCCGGGAGATCTTCAGCCCCCGCCTGGAGGCTGGGAACCCTACTGACTGAAGTCCCTCCCTCCACAAGCCCTCTCTCCCCAGGCTCCACCCTTAATCTCCAGGAATTTCCCAACCCGGAATTGGCACCCCTGTCGTAACGCCATCGTGTGCTCAGACTCTTCCACCTGCATTGCGCAGGCTCTCCTCCCCCCTCCCCTTCCTATCCCCCCCCTCCATTTTCTCTCTGAGGTCACATTATCCTCTTAGGCTTTAAAACCATCTGTAATTATGCCTTGTAGCTGCTGGGCAGGTTTAAAGCTGATCTGACCTCCTCTTTTCATTTTCGTGGTTGCTGAGATCTTTCGACAAGCACATTTCTAATCATCTGCTGTGAAGGGGGTCAGAATCTGCCATGGCCTTTGGGGACTCATCAAGACATGCTAGAGCCCCCTAGTGGAAAGTGGTGCTATTTCAATGTCTCTGAGCCTCTAAAATGGCTGTCCAGAGGACAAGATTGGAGCTATTTTTCCTGGGCTTCGTCGATTTGCTCACATAAGCTTTAGGCAGCCCTGTCTGCTTGCAAGCATCTCCAACACCCGCTTTTGTCAAGGGAAGCTTCTCCTAGGAGACTAGGCAGATAGTTCTCTAATGACATTGAACCTAACACAGACGGCTTTTCCATACACTTGACTTCACCAAGAAGGGTTCTTGTTGAAATGCCACCCTCTGCGCTTTGAAGCAAAGCGGGTATTGATTTAAAAAACAACAACAAAAAACAGGGCCTTCTGGGTGATTGCTCCCTTGCATGGAATTCTCTTCCCATACTTCCTCCTCCTGGTTTTTTTTTTTTTTTGTAATAGGTACTAAATATGTGGCTGTTTCGATTGGCATTTGGTGTCACTGAGCATGCTGCTCTGGATTAGCATGTTGTATTGCCATTAAACCTTGATGAATAAATGAAAGCCTCTTGAACTGGAATATCAGCTGGAAATAGGGTTGCCAACTCTGGCTTGGAAAACTCCTGGAGATTTGTGGTGCGGTGCCTGGGAAAGGCGGAGCTTGAGGAGGGGAAAGGAGTTCGGCAGGAGTGTAATGGCCATAGAGCTGCCCTGTTCTCCAAGGGGAGCGGATCCCTGGAGATCAGTTATAATTCCAGGAGAAATCCAGGCACCACCTCGAAATTAAAAAAAAAAAATCATATTTAGGGGAAAGTGAGGCACAAGGAACTTTACCCCAAAATCTGAACATCCAGCTCAGAAGTTACAGTGTAACCCATTGAACAAACAATGGCAGAGTAATCTGGAAGCATGAAAGGATTAAAGGTAAAGGTTTCCCTTGCTCAAAAGCCAGTCGAATTCTACTCTAGGGGGCGGTGCTCATCTCTGCTTCCAAGCCAAAGAGCCAGCGCTGTCTGAAGACTTCTCCGTGGTCATGTGGCCGGCATGACTAAACACCAAGGCACATGGAACACTGTTACCTTCCCATCGAAGTGGTACCTATTTATCTACTTGCAATTTCTTGCTTTCGAACTGCTGGGTTGGCAGGAGCTGGGACCAGAGACGGGAGCTCACTCCATCACGTGGCACTCGGGTCTCAAACTGCTGAGCTGCTGACCTTCCAGTCTACAACTCAACATGGATTACATTAGCATCATGTTGTACGGGATGCACTGGTGCACTGCAAGAGTGGCTGGAATGTTTCCTGGAATATGTTGGATGCATCAACCTCTCTAAGCCCGTTGGGTGCTGCACAGATCCCACACTCTACTAATGTGACTTTATTCCGGGGGAGGGAGTGACAATTAAATCCCAAAGGCTTCATTTGATAGATGGGAGGGAATTCTAGGACGATATCAAGATTCCCCCCTACAGAAAAGGACTGTCCCATTTCTGACTGAGCAAAAGGAAGGCTGGGATGATGGAAAAGAATATGAACTGGCTATATGGCCATTGAAAGGGAGATGGCTGAGGCCTCTACGGGAAACTGATTGAGAAAATATCCATGTATCCTTTTGAGTATGAAATTGAAGTCTGCCTCAATACTGGGGGAACACAGGGGGGAATCAGGTATGTGCATCAGGTATGAAAAGTGTGGTATATAAAGTCCATGGAAAATAAGATCCACAAATTCCTTTGCTTAAGGGATTTTGGAAGAAGGATGCTGACTTCCCAAATTCCCAAATGAACGATATACTTGGGATGGGGGGGGGGAGTCTATCAGCAGGAGATCAGGTTGAGCTTGGACATTGGGAAAGAGAGACCAGATCACACCAGTGGCTCTCAGCACAGCTGCACCACACCAAGCCACCCAGCTTTTTAGCCTTCCCCTCCTTCTGCTCTGCTTCCCAACCACCCACCCCTGTTTTCCCCCATATCCTCCCCAAGTCTGCTCCAATTATCCACCCAGCATCCTGTTCTCTCTGCAGGTGTCCTACAATAGTCTCCTCTCTGGTTTCCCTGCATTTTCCACCCTGATTGGTCCTTTCCCCCTTGGCCAAATATCTGCAGCCGCTTGTCCTGGGTTAGGTAGAGGCAGCTCTGGCCTGCTGACTTCATGGTGTGGCTCTGTGTGTGTCCGGGGTGTGTGAAGAGAGTTTTGTGGGTAGCATCTTAGTGAAGGAGTATTTGTAGCTTCTCCTGGCTCTTGTACCAAAAGCAGGAGCACATGGACCAGAAGAGGAGGACCTCGGCACAGATTGCCACACCACTGAGTTTGCAGGCCACAGTGGCCATCCAGTTGTGATTCCTCTCCATTCTTTCCAAGCCACCCTCATGAATGAGGAGGAAGCGGCACCCACCCACCAGCTACCAAGCCCGGAGGGGAGGCTCCTTCCTCGGTGTACCGATGATACCGATTATCTGTCAAGTGGTACTGACCAGGTTGCTTGTGCTTTGTGTCTTTCTTCCATAGGGTACGGCCATGCAGCCCCCAGTACCGATGGTGGGAAAGTCTTCTGTATGTTCTATGCCCTGCTGGGAATCCCCCTTACCCTGGTAATGTTCCAGAGCTTGGGTGAGAGGATCAACACTTTTGTGAGATACCTCCTCCACCGTATCAAGAAGTGCCTTGGCATGAGGCGGCCAGAAGTGTCCATGGCCAACATGGTCACCATTGGGTTCTTCTCCTGCATCAGCACCCTTTGCATTGGAGCGGCGGCATTCTCCTACTACGAGCGATGGACCTTCTTCCAGGCCTACTATTATTGCTTTATCACCCTCACCACCATCGGCTTTGGGGACTACGTGGCCCTTCAGAAGGAGCATGCCCTCCAGACCAAGCCCCAGTATGTGGCCTTCAGCTTTATTTACATCTTAACTGGGCTGACCGTCATTGGGGCCTTCCTCAACCTGGTGGTGCTCCGCTTCATGACTATGAATGCCGAGGACGAGAAGCGGGACGCTGAGCACCGGGCCTTGCTCAACCGCAACGGGCAAGCTAGCAGCGTCCACACCACGGACACCACGGCTTCCTCGACCACTGCCGCACACGGGGGTGGCATGGGAGGGGGGAGCGGCAGTGGCCGAGGGGGGTTCCGGAATGTCTACGCCGAGGTCCTCCACTTCCAGTCCATGTGCTCCTGCCTCTGGTACAAGAGCCGGGAGAAGCTCCAGTACTCCATCCCAATGATCATCCCCAGAGACCTCTCCACCTCAGACACCTGCATGGAACAGAGCCATTCCTCGCCTGGCCACTACCCCGAGACGCCGTCCAACAGATGCTTCTGCAACACCCAGCGTTCGGCCATAAGCTCTGTTTCCACAGGACTTCATAGCCTGTCGGCTTTCCAAGGACTTATGAAGCGCCGTAGCTCTGTGTGAAGTCGAGGAACTATTTAAAGACAATCCTTAACTACAGAGCAAGGAAGGGAACTAGTGGAGACCGATTTTTTAAAAAGACAGGCAGAGGGGAAAGGTGACAACCAAACCTAGACTTTATATCGATGCTATCAACACGGGGGAAGAAAAAGCATGCGTCTTGGGTGTGTACCATGAAAGGAAGTGCATAGACGGATGGACAAAGCAATGGGTTGGCCATCCTGGGTGACACGGTGGAGAACTGAGCTGCCCAGGTCTCAACAGAGGGAGCTATGGGTGGGTTCAGTAGTGTCCCCGTGTGGATCAGGATGGGTGGGAGAAACGGCGGTTACCCCTCCGTGGGGGCACACCATGTGCGCCTGTTCTCCCCTGGAAGGGAGCTTTTTTCACACTGTTGAGGTTGGTTCAAGTTCTAAACTTTCTTTCTGCAGCAACTCCACAAAAATGTGAAACTTGAAAATAAATTTTTGCACCCTCATGGGAGCACTGGATTGGGGGGGGGGGAGTGGCTCTCATGAGCTGAGTGTTTGCATCTAGACGTATACCTCTGAGGACTGACAGAAGGATGTAGCAGTTCTTCCCACCCCAGTCCAGTAAAAATGCATGTGTGTGTCTTGGGGGGGGGAGGGGGTTATTAACACAGCACTTTCCTGTTCCATTCTCTTGGTCCCCATCTGTTTAAGCAGCAAAGTACCCTCTCTCTTGACCCTCACTGGTGTGTAACTGGGTTTCCCCCGTGTGCATCTTTCAGAGGGTGAGGAATCTGTTCCTGGGAACAGAAAGTGCGCAAATAGCATCAGGTAGGAACGGCCCACGTGTCTATAAATGCTGGTGATTTACTGTAAGGAGCTGAGATGCCGCTTAGCAAAAGTTGCATTGTGATGACTGTGTTCTCTTCACATACGACACTGCTGTTCTGTATCTTTCACTCAGGAATAGGATCTGGGGTACCAAAGTGTACAAAGCAGCCCTGATGGTGTATGTGCTTTTCTGAGGGTATCTGTATTGCTACACGTGTATGGGCCCATCCTTGCCCCTTTTGTGCAGGCAGGTCCATTGCCAAAAGTTTCATGCTGGAGGACATCACCCCTCGAACACTCCCCAAGCCTAGTGAATGGGTCTCAAGGTTATCCCCCTCCCTCCCTCTCTTGGTCCCTCTCTCCTCCTCTGTGCCATCTGCAGAGGTTCAAAACGGGGGTGCCCTCCCTTCTCCAACCTGTCTTTTCCCAATATACCCAGCCTGAGCTGGCCGTGTTTGAATGTTAAGGGTTCATCACAATGTCCTGATTTGGCATCTGCACATGGTTGTGCCAGAGGAGACTGATGTGACGTAAAGGCAGAAATATTTCAATTGGACTGGGGATTTTCTGACCTAGGATGAGCCCTAATACCCGTGCAAAGCAGGTGAGGATTAGCCAGGGATGCATTCTGCTTGCCTGAGGGAAACCTGCTTTTCACTTTTTTAGACCTAGATCTCCACTAGTTGACACAGGCCAGTTACTCATGTTAGAAAGCCACCTCTATGAAACACCTCCCTGTTGTTAACCTTCACTAATTCATGACCTCTGGATTAATTCTCACAATCACTGCACGTATTCTTGCTGGGGGATGGATTCTTCTGTCTGTTTCTCTCCAAGAGTTGATGCACATCACTAGAAGAACCTAAGGACACAGCTTTTGCAGAATGGTCCCATTTCAGACAGCATCTTTGCCTGTTTTAAAAAAAACACCCTGTATATAGAAAGCTAGCATGTCAGTGTTCTGGCAGGCCTTAAGAGCTACTGGGTTTCTCCAGAGGAAGGCTCTCTGTGCTCCCCTGTTTATTTTTGTTGTGGTGCACTTCCACTGCAAAGACACTTAGGGCCCAGTTGTTAAAAGCCAACAGAAACTGGAAGGCGGGGACGAGAATAGAGGGTTAACATCTCAGGGGATGGGCTGTGGCTCAGTGGCAGAGCATCTGCTTGGTGTCAAGAAGATCCTAGGGGTTCAATTCCCACCATTTTGGGATTAAAGATGGATCAAGTAGATCTCTGAGGCACTGGAGAGCTGCTGCAAGTCAGAGCAGACAATGCTGACCTTGATAGATTTATGGTCTGATTCGGTACAAGGCAGTTTCATGTACTCATGTGAAAATGCTCATCCGTCATCTCTACTGACAGCTCCAACTTCCCAATATCCTACCAGGTCTACCCCCCCCCCCCACACACAAAATGATGCAATAATGGCTGGAGTTTCTTTGTTGTCGAGATTGGGGGGAGGAACATCAAAACAATGAACTTGTACTTCTCAACAATAAAATCATGATAGATTGTCATTGTAAGCCACTTTGGGAGTGAATCTGACTACACAGCAGGGTATAAAATACATAAAATCTTACAGCATGATGGACTGTGGGCCCACAGGACTCAGTATTGTCTACTCTGATTGGCAGCAGCTCTTTTGCAAACAAGGGCCTTCCCAACACCGGTCACTGGAGATCCTTCTAACTGGAGATACAAGGGCTTGAACTTGAGATTTTTGGCAGGCAGACAAGGGTTCTACCCCGGAGCGATCATTGTTCCTCTAAGCCAGTGATCCCTAACATGGCACCTGCTGAAGAGGTTCCTGGTGTTCCCTTGCTTCTCTCCCAAAATACCTCTTCTCCAAAGCAAAGGGCCAGTCCTGTCTTTCTTCCATTTCATTGGGGTGGGTGGTACTGAAGATCGCAGGCATCATTGGATTCGTGTCTGCAGGGAGTGCCCATGAAGAAATAGTTGCCCCCATCATAGAATGATCTTTGGTTTGAAAACTCCGATAATTTTGTAATTCACTCTCACGGCAGCCACTTTGTAATGGCACCCATTCTCAGAGATTTCTCAAAGATTCCTTAAGTGCCCACAAGTTTAATGAGGACCCCTTCTTTAGCTTTGTTATATTGTGGGTGAGTGTGGATCATTTAAATGCATGATTCCTCCCCTACATAAGTACAGAAGTTGGCACCCAATCTTTTCATCATCATTAAGGTCTTTCTTACCCAAGAAAGATTCTTCCCCCTTGCTGGAGATGCCAGTAAGTGAAGTCTTCAAAAGGGCAAGCTGTCTATCATATCACTTGGATGCTCCCCCTATTCGGAACAGGTCCCACTTCACAATGAAGAGGCCACATCATGGTTTTGAGACACCTTCAAATGTCATCTCCATCAGCCTTTAAGGACCACCATGACTCACGATCCAGAGACAGACTGAAACAATCCAGTGATTCGTCACAGAAGGAGTATCCACTCAAATGGCTGTGTGAATTGGTCTTTCTTTGGTCTTTGGCCTACATCGAGGAAGGTATGACAGTGCCCCCCAAGCGAAAGACATTTCCTTCCATTCTGATATTCATGGGTTGTGATTTTAAGGAGGGCCCCCTGCCAACCTTGCAGAGCGGTCCAATCAGTTGCCGTTAACAATGTCAGAAGGAGAGGTCGATCTGACTCACAAGGCAGAGGAAGGTATACCTCGCCTGAGCACAGGATGTTATGGTCCCGAAAAGCAACATGAAAATGTCAGTCAGCATGTGGGCTGAGCCAGGAAAGGAGCAGAGAAAACAACTGACTAAAAATCTCCCGCAGAACCCTTAACCTGGTTGAGCAATTTCCTTTCATGTCGGCTCCCTATTCCTTGGCTTCCCTAAGCAAGTTCCACTGACTTCTCCCCCTCTCTGCCGCCCCTTGATCAACGGTTATGACTGCTTGCTTCCGAGCTAAGAGCATTAGCTTGCTCCAAAACATGCTTTTATTTCCCTTCCATCCTGTTAACATCAGTGCAGGGAGCCAAGCAGAAGGTAGGGAAGCAGAAAGAAAGCAGAAGGAGGGAGGGAGGGAGGGAGGGAGGTGCTTGGTCTGTTACCTGCAGCTTCCCTTTTCCCCTTCCCAGAGGGCTTCCCTTCCCTGGAGCTGTGGCTTCCGTCCAGCAACGTGTTTCAGAGAGAGAGAGAGAGAGAGAGAGAGAGAGAGAGAGCACTCAGGATAGCTATGCTTCCTGGCTAAAACTGGCTCATGCATCAGCAAGCAAATCAGGCTAAGTCCATCTTAGGCTAAAGCCTTTGCATTTTTTTTTTTGCCCACATGACCCTGGCTGCCGTGGTGGAGGCAACCCGCCCGGTGTCACGTACACAAAGGGAAAAACGCATGGCTGACTTGAGTGGCAGATGGAGACTCTAGGATGCCTCATTGGACCACAGGGCTGGGTCTGGGACGGCAAAGCAGTAAGAAGGTGGAGGGGGAACCCCCCCCCAAAAAAAGCCCTTTGGAAAGGATGACAAAAAAGATACAAGATGTGCTCGGTGTGACTCACAGCCCGGCATGATTAAAAATTGCAGCCACCCAACCTCTGATCCATCCATGTCGACACAGCGTAAATGTCTCTTATGGTGCAATCCTAAACAGAACTGCACCCTTCTGAACCTACTGACTTCAGTGGATTTAGAAGGGTGTAACTGTTTAGGATTGCGTTGTTACCCACCTAAATACATTAAATGACCATATTGCTGTCTGCCCGGTGCTGTGCACTCTTTGTTGATGAACAGTCCCAGTTGGTAAACGGTCATGGATTGCAAGAAAAAACATTCCTGATGACTTGTGTTACCTGTAAGGAAGGGCAGAGAATAATCTCTGTAGTGCAGTTTAACCAGGGCTTAATTTCAACAGATGAGAGTTGGTTGACAGGGTTCAAGCTTTCTTGGATACCTTCACATCAGATCCCAGATGTGTGAGGACTGTTTTTGCCTGCTCAGAGGCAAAGAGCTCTACATGTGCTCAAAAGCATGGTTTTCTTTATATATTCCTTCATTTATTCCAGGGCTGATCCTGGACACCAAAGCTAAGCTAAATGCTGACTCAGATAAAAGCCTATAGCTCATACGTGCAAGGAACTGAAATTGTTAAAGATTTTCTATCCCTTGGCTCCATTATCAACTGAAAGGGAGACTGCAACCAAGAAGTCAGAAGGAGATTGAGACTGGCAAGGGCAGCCACAAAGGAGCTAGCAAAGATGTGTGGCTGGAAACCAAGATCAAGATAATTCATACCATGGTATTCCCCATTACTATGTATGTGTGTGAAAGTTGGACAATGACGAAAACTGACAGGAAGAAAGTTGATTCCTTTGAAATGTGGTGTTGGATGACAGTTTTACAGATACCGTGGACCAATGCTCCCTCTAAGCTGTGGAGTCTTGTGAGCAAAAATTCTACTTTGTGAGATCCTGGCTTTAAAGTTGTGAGTGAGCAATTTGGCTACTGCATAAATTAGTTTGCTCTGGAGCCATCCTTCCTGAGCTAAGAATAAAAGGTGTGATTGTTCTTGTTCAGTTGCACAGTCGAGTCTGACTCTTCGCAACCCCATGGACCACATCACGCCAGGCCCTCCTGTCCTCCACCATCCTGTGGAGTTGGCTCAACTTCATGTTCGTCGCATCGATAACACTGTCTAACCATCTCATCCTTTGCCGTCCCCGTCTTCTTTGACCTTCAATCTTTCCCAGCATCAGGGTCTTCTCCAGTGAGTGCTCCCTTTTCATTTGGTGGCCAAAGTATTTGAGCTTCAGCTTCAGTATCTGGCCTTCCAGGGAACAGTCAGGGTTGATTTCTTTTAGGATTGACTGATTTGATCTCCTTGCAGTCCAAGGGACTCTCAAGAGTCTTCTCCAGCACCATAATTCAAAAGAATCTATTCTTCAGCGCTCAGCCTTCCTTATGGTCCAGCTCTCGCAACCATGCATTACTACTGGGAATACCATTGCTTTGACCATACGGACTTTTGTTGGCAGGGTGATGTCTCTACTTTTTATTATGCTGTCTCTACTTTTTATTGCGCAGGGTGATGTCTCTACTTTTTATTATGTATGAGCCAGAGGCCAAAAAACTGAGCTAGCTCACACTAACTCAGCTTAGAGGGAACATTGCCGTGGACTGCCAAAAAGAGGTGGGTTCTAGATCAAGTCAAGCCTGAACTCTCCCTACAAGCTAAAATGACTAAACTGAAGCTATTATACTTTGGTCCCATTATGAGACAACAAGAGTCACTGGGAAAGACAATAATGCTAGGGAAGGTGGAAGGCATCAGGAAGAGAGGAAGACCCAACTTGAGATGGATGGACTCAATCAAGGAAGCCACAAAGGCCCTCAGTTTGTAAGACTTGAGCAAGGCTGATAATGACAGGACATTTTGGAAGTCATTAATTCATAGGGTCTCCATGTAAGAAGTGACTTGACAATGCTTCATACACACACACACACACACACACACACACAATGTACTTGGGGTTGGTTAGCAAGCCTTTCTAACTGCTGCAGAATCAAAAACAAGCCAGCAGCAAGAGGGGTTGCTATTTAACCATCCCAAGACTGATTTGGTGGTCTATTTTGCATACTGGATTTTTGCAGGCATTCACGATTTCTCTTCTGGCATTTGTACACTTAAAACCGTGAAAGGACTCTTACGGAGGAGAATCAGGAGGTAGCATAGGTTTAAAACACTGCATTTATATAGTCTATGCATAGAATTACAACTAATCTAAGGCGTTTACAGAATTTCCTTTAGTTCTGGAGTGGATTAGCACGTACTTAACCCAGTAGTGCCTGAAATACTGAATCTGGATCATAGCATGGAGTTGTCACAAACACCACAGAGTAAAACATGGCATGTAAGAGTTCGGGAATCACAGTACCTTGGATCCTATGAATGAGTTCCATGAGAGCCAGTGTCTGTCACGGAGCAGTCTTCCTCTTCTAAAACTTCAGTTTGTGGAAGAGAAATGGTTTTCAGTGGCCCTTGTGCAAATTGAAGTTTTAGCGGAAGAGGGGAAGTATGCTCTGTGGCAGAGACTAGCTCACATGGAGCGCACTCATAAGATCCTAGCCATTTCTCATAAAGATACATGTGTCAGAGAGATGGGAACAGCTGAGGCACCTCGTCCAAGTAGCATTTCTGGGTTTCTTCCTATGCACTGTGGTGAACAATCAGATGTGGTGGTTCTAAAAACATGAGGAAAAGGAGCCATTTGTAGCATACAGCTATGAAGTAAGGTGCAAAGCAGTCTGTGATAATACTTGTCTTGCAACATGGACCAAAATACATGAGTCAGGTTTGGGTTCCCGAGGCCTGACTTGCTGATCCAAAATTGGGCAGATAACTCACCTCAGAGTCATTTCAGCCCAGGAAAATGGTCTGGGGGAGAAGGCAGGAGCCCCTACGCCCTAGGAAAGGTCCTATGAAAGGTCAACGCTGCTCCCCTAACCAGAGAAGACTTCCTTGCCGTCATCTATAATAGGCTGTCTTGCCTTCATACAGTCTTTGTCAAATGACAACTTCTTTGAAATTGTAGACCTGAGCTGAATCGGGTTCCCACTAATTTTCAGAATGATGTCCCCCACAGCAGCTGTGTGGCTGTAGGGATAGGGAAAGCAAGTTGGGTCTGGGCACCCTGGATCTAGCTCTCAAAAAAACCATACAGGGCCGGCTCTCTCACTAGACCAGCTAGTCTCTGGCCTAGGGCGGAGCTCCAAACAGGGTGCCAACTGCCCTGCCACCACCCCCGCGCCCTTTGGTCCCCATCACTGATTTGCCGCAGCACTACGAGCACCCCCCGCACGCACCCAGCCCCGAGTGGGTGGCGGCGGGGTGGTGGTGGTGCGTGCAGGCTGGCCAGCACGGCAGAAGCGGCAGGCAGGGAGGACGTGCTTGCCAAGGGCTGTCTGTCCCCAGCCCCCTCCCAGGCGGTTACAATGATGATGACTTCAAGCTAGGTGGGGAGGGGGGGAAGGAGGAGGAGGGCCTGAGTGAGGTGAGGAAAACATGGTGCTGCAGGCACACTGGGGGGAGTGGCGGGGCCGCAGTGGGCAGCGGCGCTGCTGAGGAGACCCTGAGCAGAGCAGAGAAAGGGCGCGGAGGGGCTGGGGGGTGCTGCCCCCCCCCCCGGCCGGTCCCCGCCCGCAGAAGTGCTGCCGGGAGGCACCTCAGAAGGACTCGCCTCCGCAAAGCCGGCTCCGGGGCAGCCGCCGCCGCATGAAGGGGACGGGAAGGGAGGCTGGCAGCTGTGAGGCAGCATGATGAAGTTCACCGAGCACCTCTCCGCGCACATCACCTCCAAGTGGCAGAAGCAGTACATCCAGTACAAGGGGAGGGAGGGGGAGGGGCGGCGGGGTAGGAGGATCGTGTGTGTTGCACTTTGTAAAAGCCCTGTTGGCCAGTCCCCATTTTGACACCCACCCCACCCCCGCAGATGGGTCGCCCTGTCCGTCTGTCTGGAGCAGCGGGAAAGAGCAAAGGGGGGTCCAGGAGCACCTTCAGGACTCATGAAATATGTGGTGGCGGGGGGGCGGGGACCCACCGGGCTCCTTCTCTCCAGGCCCCGCCTGGAGGTTGGCAATTCCTTAATTGGTGGGCGCTGGGGGGCACCAGAAGGTAGCCCCGCCTAGGGCGCACAAAAGCCTGGAGCCGGCCCTGAAAACATATAGTGCCATTTGCCCTGGAGACTAACCCTTTAGCAAGCAGAAGGAACTATCTCAAAGGTGCAATGGAAACGGACAAAAAAGCATCCAATGTATTTAATTGACAATTCACTGGGTCTCCATATTCATTGCCTGTACATTTGCACAAACACATGCTTGCAAAACATTTTTAGAACTTTTTTGCTTTGTTTCCTTACTATATTCACAGGAAGTCTAAACATTCACTTGAAATCAGTTAGTGCTGAGTAAAAAGCTGGGTGCTTTCCTCAAAATTTTGTCAGTGGGCAAAAGTGTCTCCCTTTTGCCATTTTTAAGGGGCTGCAATAAAAAAAGGGGTCAAACTGTTCAGAATAAGGGTAATAAATGACCTGATTGGGATCACCCACATGACTAGTTCAGGGCCTCACTCTCAATTTGCCCTCACTCTCAGTTAGCTTTGTTTGCCATCACTTATGTCATCACATAGCCAAATCAGATTGGCTATTTAGTTGATGCAATCCTTTTTGATATATGATTCCTGATGAGCAAGAAGCAGATTAAAGGTAAAGTTAAAGGTTTCCCTTGCTTGAAAGCCAGTCAAATATGACTCTAGGGGGCGGTGCTAATCTCCGTTTCCAAGCGAAAGAACCACTGCTGTCCGAAGATGTTTCCATGGTCATGTGGCTGGCATGACTAAATGCTGAGATGCACGGAACGCTGTTACCTTCCCACCAAAGCAGTACCTATTTATCTACTTCCAATTTATTCCTTTCGATCTGCTAGGCTGGCAAGAGCTGGGGCCAGAGACAGGAGCTCACTCCGTCATGCGGCACTAGGGTCTCGAACTGCCAAACTACAGACCTTCTGGTCTGCAGCTCAGCGTCTTAATCTCTGAGCCACCACGGCCCCTTTCCTAACCAATTACCAGGCCAAAAAACAAAAAGTGTGAAAACAAGCAATTATAAAAATTATATTATCACCTGTTTTGATATTTCCCTATTCTTGTGATTTGTACATCAAGTGATGAAATGTTATACTGGATTTCTTTTCAGTGACATTTTTAGAATTTCCCAAAGAACTCAAAAAACTTTGGGGTATTTGTGGTTCATTTTACACATGAACTTTGTGATTGTCCCTTATGTTTCTTTCACCACGCTGCCTAATGCTACCTAAGCTCTCTTAGAATCATCTGTGTTCAATGCGGCTTGCTCAAAAGGACATTCACATAGGATTTCTCACTTTATCTTCAGAGGCTATTGATGAGTAACTCTCAAAAAGGTCAGATTCACCACATCTTAATTCAGCAAATGGGCATTTCTGAGGCATGGTACTCTTAAAATTATATTCTTATTTAAAAAATACACAAAGAAAGCACACTCCCATTTGGCAGAAACAGCAGTGTCACACAAATGCATGCTGAAAAATTGTGCACTGTGGCAAACGACCTTTCTTGTTTAAAGTACTTCCATATATCAGGTTCCACATGGGCTCACCTGGCTGCTGCTAGCAGAAGACTTCCATATTTCAACAAGAATTTATTAGAATTCCTGTCCTCCTTCAAAGCATACACATCATACTTCTTGCCAGAGCCTTCCCTTGATAGTTCCTTTCAAAGCTGAGTTGAAACTGATTTCGTCTGCCAAGTGTGGTGTTTTGATAACTCTGTTTACTTTAATCCAGGCCAGTGTTTTAGACTGCTGTAGGTCCCTCCAGGACTTGACGTCGGCATCGGCAGGAACAGGGAGAAAGGAAGTTGTCACTGCAGCTCCAGGCAGAGAAGGAACTGCACTTAATAAACTGTGCTCCTATTTGAAACTATGCTGCCTCCTTATTTTGATGCCTAGTATTAAGGACATAGTAACCAAGACACAGGGAATGTCCCAAAATCAGTATTTGATTAATGTATTTCCCACCTCATACTGGATCTCAAGTTGGCAGAACTTCTACAGCTTTGTCAGGCAGCGATTAAAAGACCTCTGGCCAGATGGAGGAACTACAGCAAGGAAGTGTGATCCCTAGGCCAGAACTGGTCATGTGGCATTGCCTTGTCCTGTGAAAGGTCAGGACTGCTCCCTGGACCAGAAGGGGCTTTCCTGCGGTCACTTATGCTTGTCTGGGTTGCCTTCATACAGTATTTATCAAATGACAACCTCGAAATTGCAGCAGTCACTATGGCCACACAACCAAATCCAAAATGGGGTTTTCAAAGGCCAATTCGCACAACCAAATAAGGGTATGGACCTCTGCTTCAACGGGGAGGAAAGTGGGGAGCTGCCTACCATCTGCCCCAGCCAGGAGATGCCTACTTGAGAGCCCTGCAACCCAAGGATTCTTTGTCTGTAGGACTGAAGTTGTCTCCTAGGCTTTTCCCTCCTGCCCCTTGCCCTACGCTCTGGAGTAAGGAATCTGACCATTGTTCATGGAGTGTTATGTGCAACCTAGTGAATCGCCCGGGTGATGGAACTAGACTAAGAGCATGGCCAGTTCTCAATAGCAAGACCTGTCATAGATATGCAGATATTCTTTCCCCCCCCCTCCTTCCCTGGCTCTTCTACTAGCTCTCCTTGACCAACATCTTGTGCCTTTGTTTTTGGACAGGTTTTTTTTTTTAAATTATGCAAACATTTCCTGCTACATTGGGAAGGAGAGAGGACAACAGGGAATTTGGTTGGTTTATACTATCTCCCCCCCCCAACAGCACCTTCTTTTTCTCTGATGCATCTCAACTTTATTTACCCCCCCCCCCCATTAGCTCCTGAAGATTCGCCCAATTAATGCCACATGATCCTGGCACCAATCTGAGATCTTGCAGGGCTCATTCGAGTTTGCGGTAAGTTGTTTCCTGGCATAAACCACAAGGTACCTGATTCCTTCTCCATCCTCTTTTGCAGATGCAGAGCTCTGTAATTTCTCCTCTTTGAGGATTACAATGGTGTGCCCAATTTGTGAGCTTCCTAGAAGAATCTTGTTGGAACTATGGTAACAGAGGATGCGGGGGAGGTCTTTATGATCCAGTAGGGCTCTTTTTGTGTCCTTATTAAAGCCACCTACAGCCACCTTGCACATGTGGCCTGTGAACACTGTGGGGAATCTATGAAATGCCTGTGCTTATCTTTAACACATGAACCTCCTTTGTAGGGCAGAAATCTGAATCTCCCTGACATTTAGTCAAAACCAGTGGGAGAAACAAGTCCCCCAATGCATTCAATCCTATTGATTCTCAAGAGTGCCACACACATGATCTAATTCATGTTGTGGGATTTACGGCTGTTCAGAAGGCAGCCACTGCAGGATAGGGTTGGAGCAAGAATGGCATGTATCCTACTATCCAGCTGAGCAAAGTGAGAAGCCTTCTCCAGCCTCAAGAGCCTTTCACCAAGTGGAATGGCTCTTCCATCAATGGGAGAGCCACTTAGAGTGGAGGAGGATTCCTTAGGGAAGGCTGCTTAGGCTGGAGGAAGTTCTGTGTAAAATTACTTGCCAATAATTGTTGCTGGGCTTGCTTAGGCACAACCTATTTTCTCTCACTCGTTTCTAGTGGATTCCTGATTCCACCAGCTTCTTGCACATCAAGCATAATTACCATACTTTTGTTATGCACCACTAGATGCTACAAAGGCAGATCGAGTGTCACTGGTTATCCAGGGGCTCTTTAATTTTCTTTATGCACAGGCTCTTTTCCTTGCACTCAGGATCCTTTGGCCTCTGTTTGGTCAGCACCAACTAGAGGTTAGAATTAAAGGAATGGCTTGCGATTTTAGGACAATAAACTTCATAAGCAAACCTAAACTCGCGTATCTGTGTTAAGTGCTGTCAACTTACAACCGACATGGTGACCCTGTAGGGTTTTCAAGACAAGAGAGGAACAGAGGTGGTTTTGCCATTGCCTGCCTCTGCGTAGCGACCCTGGTCTACCTTGGTGGCCTCCCATCCAAATACTGACCAGGGCCAACCCTGCTTAGCTTCTGAGATCTGATGAGATCAGGTTAGCCTGGGCTGTTCCAGGTTATGCACAACCAAACCATCAGAAAAGATTTTACTGTAAACACTTGGGAGCAGTGTTCCCTCTAAGCTGAGTTAGTGTGAGCTAGCTCACGTTTTTTGAGCCTCTGGCTCACACATTTTTGTCTTAGCTCAGGAAGGACGGCTCCCAAGCAAACTAATTTATGCAGTAGCCGAATCTCTCGCTCACAACTTTAATGCCAGCAGCTCACAAAGTAGAATTTTTGCTCACAAGACTCCACAGCTTAGAGGGAACACTGCTTGGGAGGTCACCTGGAAAAGGAACAATTTAAATATGTTAGATCAGGGCCATTCATTTTTACCCGTGAGCGCAAGGAAAAATTCTCAGGGATTGACTGCTAGTGAAAATAAAGGCACAACCATGGGGGGGGGGATAGGGAAATCAATAGCTTGAGCAACAGTGACCTTTGAGACTGAGCAAGCGACATGTGGCTAACAGTGGCAATGGTCAGGTGCTGAACTGTATCTTTCAGGTTGAAAACGACAATGTTTATTTCCTCATCCGATACCCAGGAAAGCCATTTGCTGGTTGGTTGGGTGGAAGTGATGCATGAAGGTGAGACCATGAGGTAGGGAGGGGGGAGATAGAGGGTGCGGGCACAACTGACAGAAGCCGAAGGGGGTGGAGTGAAGCGCTCTCTGTGTACGCAACATCACTGCAAGTGTACCACCTTGGGCAGATGCTCCATCGATCTGATGGACAAGCTGAGCCCCAAAGCATCAAGAACAGGTAAATGTTTTCGACACACAGTTTGCTGAAGAATAAAACTGGACATGGGAGGGGAGGTAGGGGCAAGAGTTTGTTTTGTACCTGAATAAATGGGCAAGGTTTCGGTGGAAGTCAGGGATTATTGAATGCAAAAGTGAAGTGTGCTGGTTTGAATTCTGACCCGGAGTCCATGGTTAAGTCCCTTTTTGGCCAAAGAGCTGGAACAATTTCCCCTGCATGTTGTCTTGCAAATGTTTTGAAATAAAGAAAGCAAGCTCTGCTTCCTGTCTGAGTGGAAAATATCACTGCTCCAAGGTAAGAATTCAGCAGGGTGGGGAGAGACTTGATCCCCTGCTGGTCCAGGTGAACCTCGGCCCAATGAAGATTTCCTCCTGATTGTACAAGCAGTTCACTTATTGGGGTGAATTAAAGGGGCCCTGGGTTTGGTTTTGACCACAAGAAACCCACCAAACTTGCATTTTGCTATTTTTAAAACAGGCAAAGATTGAAACTCACCTAGCTCTAATACTTGACAATGTGTACATAATGTTTAGAGATGGCATTTTAAAGAACTATTTATTATAAGTGATATTACACACAAACATACACACCAACCGTATTTCTCTAAGTACAGGGGGGGAAGGTCTTGTGAAAGAAAGCCTTGCAGGAAATTTGGGATTAAAAAAAAATTAATCCATTTGGAAGAGTTTGATTCTTATGTTGTTGCTTTATACCGCACTTAGAAATGGCCAGGGTGAGGGTGGGGAGAACTGAATGAATTACTCCTGGACAAATGCTCTCTCTTTCTCATGCCAAAGCATATTTATACTGCTCTTTTACGTTCATTTTAGAAACAAAATAAAGTCAGATTTCAAGCTCACTTATGTCTCACTCATTTTTACCACTTTTCTTTAACCAAATTCCTCTCTGTTAATTTTAATGGCAGTGGTTATATATATAAAATCTTGCCCTCCCCCCCCCCACCATGAAGGTTTTGTCTCATGGAATTCTGAAAAGCCTCCACCTCAGGCAATGTCCAAACCCAGCCTGACCTCACTTCCTCTGTCTTGAGCTCTCCAACCATACGCCAGCATAATTTATGAGTACACTAATATGTACCAAATATTTCATTTTTAATGGACACCCAGCAATAATCTTACAGAAGAGATCAACATGTGACAGTAACTGACATCTGACTTGCAATATTTATTGAGCCCGTTTCAGCCTAACTTCATTCATGGGAGTCAATGATCTCATTAGGAAACATTTGCTGAATTCGTGGGGTGGGAATCTGCTCAATAACAATTTTGCATTCAAATAAAAATTTGTGTCATTTTATGAAATCAATATCTATCATAACAACCATTGCCAGTTGAGTGAGAAAGCGTGGGATTCACTGGTAGATGATGCAGTGCTGGCCATGAGCCCGGACAGCTTTAAGAGAGGATCAGACAGATTCAAGGAGGAGAGGTCCACTAGCCATGATGACTAAAGGTAAATTTCATGTTCAGAGGCAGTAAACCTCAGAATAACAGTGCCCGGAGGCAACATCGGGGGAAGACCTTGGTCTCTATGCCCTGTTGTTGGCCCTCCGCAGTCAACTCTCGGCCACTGTGTGAGACAGGATGCTGGACTGGATGGACCACTGGTTTAACTCAGCTGAGCATCTCTTACGTGTCTATGCTCAGTTCCTGTTGCTCTTATCCAGGTGTGTGCCATCCTTTAAGATGAGGACTACGCCTTCTCTTTTGTTTGTTCATCCTAAGCCACCACTTTCTTTCACAAGGGCCTCTTCTCAAGAAGGTACCTCTTTTCTGACTGCACAGAGCACTGAAACACCCTTTACAAGGACATACCTTGTGATTTCTCAGAGATGAGGGAGTGCCAGTCAACCTATGCTCCAAGACACTCTTTCCTTAATATCACAGATTCTGGAGCCGAACTCTGCCCTGCCTTCTGGACTGGAATGTCTTTTGTTCCCACACCAGAATCCAGCACATCAGTGGAAACAGTTGATGTTCCCACAACTGTGATTTTCACCAATGGTCACGCTGGCTATTTTGGAACTTGCATGATGGGTTTATAATAACACTCCCTCGACGGAGGAACTGCGACAGCTGCTTGGCGGGAATGGTCCTGGAACAAAGAAGTCCTGAGGGGCTGGGAGGTGAGCCGTGGTGGGGTGGGAAGCAGGAGGGCACTGAGGTCCTGAGAGCAGGGAGACATTTTCAAACCACTTATCACAAAGCAAGCCACAGCCAGGATCTAACCTTGGGGCCTCTCTGCTGACACAGCTTCCAGGCATCTCTGTTGCATTTTGTCCCTGTGTTTGTTTTTCCTTTTGTCAAATGTGAAGGGCTGCTAATTAGAAGAGCATGTTGCACTTCTCTCCTGATGGACTTTTCCCATGGAAAGGATAACGAAAAAGCGATTCCATTTCTTTTCCACAATTCATTCGGTTCTGGAGTGTTTGGGTCTGGCCTGGCTGGACAAGTGTAGAACAATAGGCGCTCACACAGCAAAAAAAAATATCAAAAAGCAAAGCAAAACTGTGTAAAAGGACGCTAAATATAGCCAAAGCCCATATACTGATAAAGAGGAACAAGTTGCTACAGAATACATACAAGATTACAGAAGAGCATATATGTTGCAGCCAAGTAACAAACGATAGTAGATACTGATTTGAATCAGCTGATCTTGTTTTTAACTTATCTACTATCCTTTGTTGTAAGGAAAATACGGGCCAACGCTGCTCCTAGCTAATACTGATTTTAGTGGGTATGTTGTGAATTAATTAACTGTTCATAACCTCGGTTTTATGGATTTATAATGTTGGACTGTATCTTATTTTATACAATTTTTATGTGTTCTTCTCTGTCTGTGGTTTGTAATGGCCTATGGCTAAATACAATAAAATCTTCTCTCTCTCTATTATCCTTTGTTACTTGGCTGCAACATATACGCTCTTCTGTAATCTTGTATGTATTCTGTAGCAACTTGTTTCTCTTTATCAATATATGGGCTTTGGCTATATTTAGTGTCCTTTTACACAGCTTTGCTTTCTGGCTGGACAAGTGGCCAGCTTTGCAACGTGTGTGTGTGGTGCATTTAGTTTTATAGCACCTTCTTCTGCCCAAAGATTTAATGTAAGTTAACAGGATACTCTATTTCATAAATACTTAATGCATAGAACAGACACAGTGGATAACACGAACACATATGAACACATGAAGCTGCCTTACATTGGATCAGACCCTTGGTCCATCCAAGTCAATACTGCCTACTCAGACTGGCAGCGGCTCTCTAGGGTTTCAGACAGAGCTCTCTGACATCACCTGCTGCCTAATCCTTTAACTGGAGATGCTGGGGATTGAACCTGGGAACTTCTGCATGCCAGGCAGATGTTCTACCACTGAGCCAGGGCCTCTCCCAGGAAGGAAGGAAGGAAGGAAGGAAGGAAGGAAGGAAGGAAGGAAGGAAGGAAGGAAGGAAGGAAGGAAGGAAGCTTTTGTTTAAAATGTCTTGCATCGATTTAGCCATTAAATGGGCTCTTACTATAGTGAGAGCAGCTGCAAATGCACTGCCAGTCTCAAGTCCTGGAGCACCTTAACGACCAAGAAGATTCTGTGGGTACGAGCTTTCGAGAGTCAAAGCTCCCTTTGTGATTGTGCTGTTTCTTCTGGTTAGTTCCAGCACAGTGGCACCAACACATTGTTAGATAACTGTGCTATTACTGAGCTATAGCAATCCTTTACAACTGGATTTTCCTGTGAGATAGGAGAGTCCAGCTGTGAACAACTGTTATAGTGCAATGATAGCACAATATCCAGCAATGTGTGGGTGCACAAACATAAACGATGACCAATTTTCCAGAATCAATGTTGCTTGAATCATCTTACCAGAACAATGTTTCCCCTCCTAAAAGATGGAACTTTATTTTTGCACCCATGTAAGCGCACAGAGACACACACATACCCCGCCACACACAAACACAAGGCTTGCAGAATCATACCTAATCAGTGGGATCAAATTCATGCAAATCAACTTTTTATCCTGGCCAGCTGGGGCAGTGGTGCTGGGTTGCCAGTTTGGCATAGTGGTTAGGAGTGCAGATTCTAATCTAGGAGAACTGGGTTTGATTCCCTGCTCCTCCACATGCAACTGCTAGTCTGACCTTGGGTCAGTTACAAGTTGTTTCAGCACTGTTCTCTCATGAGCAGTTCTCAAAAGAGCTCTCTCAGCCCCACCTACCTCACAGGGTGTCTGTTGTGGGGAGGGGAGGGGAAGGGAAAGGAGATTGAAAGCCACTCCGAGACTCCTTCAGGTAGTGAAGGGTGTGGTATAAATTCAATCTCTTCTTCTCTTCTTCTGCAGCCCATGAATCCATGCAATGATACAATCCCCCCAAATTCACACAAATAATATTTTAACCAATGATTTATGAAAAGGTAACATAACTACATTAATCAACAAGAAACAGCAGTTTCTTGTTCAAGCAACGGTTCAAGCAAACAAAAACTTTTAAGGAAGAAAAAGATGTTGCAAATCTTAGAATCATAGAATGTTAGAGTTGGAAGGGACCTTGCAGGTCATTTAGTCCGACCACCTGAACTCTGCAGGAGCATAGCCGAAAGATAGCCCTACAACATACCCGAAAGATGGTCATCCAGCCTCCACTTGAAAACTTCCAGCAAAGGAGCATCCACCATCTCCCAAGGCAGTCTGTTCCACTGCTCAACCACTCTTACAGTTAGGAAGTTTCTCCTGATATTTAGCCGGTAACGACTCCCTTGTAATTTCCACCCATTAGATCCAGTCTTGCAATCCGGAGCAAGAGAGAATAGATCCGCTCCATCTTCTACATGACAGCCCTTCAAATATTTGAAGACTGCAATCATGTCCCCTCTAAGCCTTCTCTTTCCTAGGCTAAACATACCCAACTCTTTCAGCCTTTCCTCATAAGACTTGGATTCCAACCCTCTCACCATCCTGGTTGCCCTCTTCTGGACACGCTCGAGCTTGTCAACAGGATTTATATCCCGCCCTACCCACGCGGCCCAGGGCGGCAAACAGGCGGCAACGCCGAAGATAAAACATAGATTACAATTAAAACCTTAATAAATACAAATTAAAATGGTGCTATACAGTTCATTTTAACAGTTCAGATGGTCGATGTCCCTCACTGGCGGTCGATGGTATGAGAAGCAGGAACGCCAGAGTAATGATCCTCTTGTGGGCAACGTCAGCCCTAACCCAGAGCTCTTCTGGACATGCTCGAGCTTGTCAACATCCTCCTTAAAATGTAGTACCCAAAACTGGACACAGTACTCCAGGTGAGGCCTGACCATAGCAGAATAGAGCAGAACTACCACCTCTCGTGATCTGGACACAATGCTTCTGTTAATGCATCCTAAGATTGCATTAGCTTTCTTCGCAGTCACATTGCACTGTAGGCTCATGTTTAGCTTGTGATCAA
>NW_015159743.1:189284-194173 GCF_001447785.1 Gekko japonicus
AGACTGATGCAAAGTGAGAGTTGAGTAATTCCGCTTTATGTTCATCCCTTGTTAAGGTTTGACCGTCTTCCCATAGCAATGGGCTTACCCCATCCCTGTTCTTCTTTTTGCTCTGAACATAGGCATAGAAACCTTTCTTGTTATTTTTAGCATCCCTCGCAAGCCTCAGCTCCATCGGCGCTTTAGCCTTGCTGACACCATTGCTACAGATTCAAGCCTGCTTCTTGTACTCACCCTCAGTAATTTGACCCTCCTTCCATTTCCTGTACATTTCCCTTTTTACTCTCAGCTCTTTAGAGAGTTCCTTGTTCAGCCACCTTGGTTGAATTACCCACTTCCCACCTTTCTTTCTTACTGGAACAGTTTGCGATTGTGCCTTAAGCACTTAATTTTTCAGCATCACCCATCCTTCCTGTGCAGGTTTCCCCCTCAGCATTTCCAGCCATGGAATCCTACCTAATATTTCTCTGAGTTTTTTGAAATCAGCTTTCCTGAAGTCCAGGATATGAGTCCTACTATGTCCTGGTTTCACATCCTTCTCTATGTCAAATTCCAAGCTGACATGGTCACTATTCCCCAAGGATCCCACAACGTTCATTTCATCAACGAGTTCTTCCCTGTTAGTCAGGATTAAATCTAGGATAGCAGATCCTCTGGTTCCCACCTCCACCTTCTGAGAGATGAAGTTGTCCGCAAGACTATTCAAGAATCTGCGGGATGCCCCATGTCTAGCAGAGTTAGATTTCCAGCAAATATCTGGATAGTTGAAATCTCCCATAGCCACAACATCCTGTCTCTATGAAAGTTTAGCAAGTTGTTGTACAAAAGCATCATCCAGTTCCTCCGGTTGGTTCAAAGGTCTGTAGTATACCCCACAACAATATCCCCTTCTTTTTCCCCTTGCCCTATCCTTACCCACACACTTTCAACAGGGCAACTCTCAAAATCCTGAATTTCAGTGCAAGTGTATTCATTCTTGACGTATAGTGCCACCCCACCTGCTTTTTTGATTATTTTGTTCCGTTTGAACAAGGTATATCCTTCAATCGCTGTGCTCCATATATATGCTCCACCGTCTCAGTGATACCTATCAGATCATACTTACTTTTCAATATTTGAAGTTCAAGTTCCTCCTGTTTATTTCCCATACTCTGTGCATTAGTATAAAGACATCGCAGATTACAAACATCCTTTCCTACTATAGGTCCCTTCTAATTTACCTGAAAATTACTGAACTCACCGCACAACATCACGCTTTTTCTTCCCACCCCCGATGGCTTCAGTTTAAAGCCCTCCTGATCAGGTTCGCAAGTCTTCCAGCAAAGACATTCCTCCCATTCTTTGTAAGGTGCACCCCATCCATTGCCAACAGTCCTTCATGTTGGAGGTACATACCATGTTCCAGGAAGCCAAATCCTTCTCGATGGCACCATCTACGTAACCAGCCATTCACCTCCAGTATCCTGTTCTCCCTTCCAGCTCAATGGCCCTCAACAGGTAAAATGGAGAAGAACACCACCTGTACCCCCAGATCTTTCACCTTCTTGCCCAGAGCCTCATAGTCTTTGGAGATCCATTCAAGGTTTCTTCGGGCCATATCATTTGTTCCCACATGGATCAGCACCCCATGGAGCGGGTAGCGATCAGAGGTTTTGACCAGTCTTGGAATTCTCTCAGTCACATCTCGGAAACACGCTCTAGGAAGACAACAAACCTCTCAAAATTCCTTGTCCAGTCTGCACACTTCTTCCATCCCTCTCAGTAGGGAGTCACCAACCACCACTACTTGTCTCTTCCTCCGTGGGATAGCTTGGCTCCTTCTCTGCCTATGTGTTTGTGTGTCAGTCACATCCTTCTGATCTCGGAGTATGCTATTCTGATCTTCCACCATCAGAATTGGCTGGTAGCAATTTCACAGCTCCACCGGTTGTATTTACAGATTATTTTACTCCTCAAGGTCACATTCTTCCACTCACACACCTGTTCCTCGTTACTCCCTACCTCTTGCTCAGGATTTGCTCGCTCTTGCTGTTCTCTCAGTAGCCCCTCTTCCTTCACGTCTAAAAACCTTTCTCCCTCCCTGATGTCCTTCAGTGTACAGATTTGTGCCTCGAGTTCTCCCACCTTCTCCTCAAGCATTCTTATAAGCTTGCAGCACGTATAATGCATTTCCTGGCAAGGCAGAAAAATGATCATGGTGCAACCCTGGCACGTCACTGGAATAGATCCTTCATTATCCATGTCCCTAGGAACAAATCTATCTTCTACAGCCTCATGAACTTCCCTCAAAGTCTGATGTAAATTCTTGTGGTGATGTACCCTGAAAACCTTGTGACTGACCAAATGGCTACCTTGCCAGCAGTTCTCTCTCCAGAACTCAGTAGCAGCCCTCTACTTAGGTTCTTACAAGGCCTCCAAGCAAGACCCAAAGGCTACGACCCACAGCCTAAGAGGCACATGGCATTGGATAGATACAAGCTATTGGATAGATACAAGCTATTCAAACTTGTTATTTTAATGTCATACCAACTTTGTTCCTGTAAAAAGATTAGAGAAACAGGACAATTTTAATTTGAAAAGTGGGGAAGGGAGGTTTCGTTATCTGCATACGCCCCTGACAAGAAGCAAAAACAATTGCTACCTATGCAAAAACGGAGGCAGCAATTAAACCACAGCCAAAGCAACATGACTTATAAAATGGAGCCAAGTGACACCTTAAAGACTAATAAGTGTTCTTGTGGCATACACTTTTGTGAGTCAGAGCTCACAAAAGCTCATGCTGGAATAAATTTCATTAGTCTCTGAAATACTCCTTTTTTCATTTTGCTGCTACAGACCAATGTGGAATTATAAAGCAGAAGGTTTTCTTCAGTTTCCTGCAAGAACACAGAAACATAACTCTGGAAAGGGTGTTTTATGTGTGCAGTTAGTGCTGCCATAGGGACAAAAATCATATAGTGGGAGGGTCTCACCAAATAAGCTTTCCTAAAATAAGGTGTCCAGGTCAGACCTTTCTGTACCTTCTAAACTGTGGGGGTGGGTTGGAGGGTGTTTACACAAGAGAGCTGGTTTCTTTTGTATGGTGGGGAATCCTTCCTAATGCACAACAAGCATTAATGTAGATAAATGGGTCAGGGCATGAAATCTAAAAATAGAATCTTATATTAAAAAGTGTCAGTCTTTATTACCAAGATAGCAATCAAATCAAACTGAAGAAATGATAGCAGGCATTATAACAGAGAAAGGTAGTATTTGTTTCTCTAACATGAATCCAACTCCGACACTTCTAGAAGAAAGCTAGATAAGCTAAGCAAAATTTCAGTGATGCCGTTTGCTTAAGGCTAAGAATTTTGGGGAGTGTGATGGAAGTCTTGTCTGGGAGCCAGGAACAATGGCCCTTCATCCTCAAACACCCCAGGAAACAGTGACTCAAGAAGAGCTGGGAAGATTCCCCCTGCAAAAAACAAACAAACAAATCCTTTGTTTCCCGGTGACCAATGAGCACTTGGTTTATGGAGCAGACTCTTGGAGCTGATGCCCCTAGCAGAGTACAGTCAACCCTCCATGCTCTGGGCTGCTTCCTGTTTGCAATGAACTTTTAAGATAGCTTCCAGGCCTGGATGTCTCACAGTTCAAGGAGACTTGTAGTTTGGGCTTGGAAAACAGACGCTGTGATGCTGCCATTGCATCACTATCAAATCTGTGTAAGAGAAATTCATACTGAAACTGCAAGAAAAGCAATAGCCTGGAAGAAGAATGCGCATCTGCAGCAACAGAGATAAGAATATGATAATACAGGATGAATATGACATGAGGCAACCAAAAGGTCACTTAGTCTGACCCTCTGCTTCCCTAGAGATCACTACCACCACCACCACCCCACCAATCCAGAGTACAGTATGTCATGAACAGAAAAATGATTCATTCCTCAGTGAACAGATTGCTGGACTAAAGCATTTGAACGGTCCTGTTATAAGGCCTCTGTGGCTCCACTGAAAATAGCTGGGTTAGGTTCGTTATGGGCTGGTATTTGGTGCAGATTATAGTGCTCTGAATTCATCTGGCAGTTGGTAGACTCTATCCTCTCCTACACATCTTTTCCACCTAAAAGAATCACAAAAACATACAAAAAGTTACACAAGAACTGCCCTCCTATGGAACGACAAGGCCTTCCTTCCTCTCATTCAGGACCTTCTGTCGCTGGACAGTTCCCCAGTCCTCTGTTGGGCAACTGTCTTCAGCAAAGGAGCGGGGTGTCTCAGAACTCAGGTAGCCACCAAATAGCTGTACAGAAACGGGGAGGAAGACAATTTGGGGGAAATTCCAACAGCCTCTGCATCTATATATCTAATTCTCAAGTCGCCCCCTGGTGTGTGGATGCTTAAATCCGCACATCGGGGGGACCTGGGGGGGAGGGAGAGGTTTGTGCGCACATGGGGCGGTCCCCACGTGTGCGCAAAAATCCTAAATCTGGAAAAAAACATCGGGGGGATGTTTAAATCCCCCCGAAACTCACAGAGCTTTCCCCTGCGCATGCACAGGGAATGCTCTGCGACCGACACTGCCGACGCTTGGAAGGTGAGCAGTGAGCCGGGAGGGGGGGCAGAGCGGCGAGGGCCTCGCTTCGGAGCCGGAAGGGGGAGAAAGAAGAAAAAGCCGTGAGCCTTCGGAGCCAGGGGGGAAGGGAAGAGAGCAGCGAGGGCTGAGCGGCGAGCCGCTCGGCCCTCGCTTTGGAGCCGGGGGTTGGGGCTGCGAACTGCCTCGGTTCGGGGGAGGAGGGGAGCGAGCGACTGGTGAGGCCCAGTGGCTGCAAGCCGCAGGCCTCGCTTTGAGGAGGGGGCGGCGGGGGAGGGGAAGCCCGGCGAGGCCCGGTGGCTGCAAGCCGCGGG
>NW_015159743.1:194254-208041 GCF_001447785.1 Gekko japonicus
GGGGGGGAGATCGAGCAGGGGGGGCCGGGGGAGGAACCGGCAGGATGGGGGGGGGACTTACCTCCTCCTGCTGCTTCCTCCTCCGCCTTCTGACTTTAGAGCTCTGCCTCCCTCTTCACCCCCCCACCCCCGCGAGTATCGCGGGTCCACCCCTTGTTCTCTTCTAAATTACTGGAACTTGTATCCCAAATGAAAAAGTAAAAGTGTGCGCGCGCATGAAAGCTCATGCCCTGAATAAACTTTTGTTGGTCTTAAAGGTGCCACTTGACTCAAAATATGTTCTACTGCTTCAAACCAACATGACTGCCCACCTGGATCTACCCAAATGAAACAAACACATTTCAAAAAATATCTCAAATTTTGTTCATTAAAAATCTAAAATTTTGTTCATAACACACGCAATTTGACCAGGTATCTTATTCCTTTGTACATCAGCACCTTGTACATCCTTTGTACATCAGAACCTCTATGTGCACCAGACTGAGCACTGGTGCAGGACCATGCAAGAAGAATCTGGATGCAACTTTGCTAACACTGTGGACCCAGGGTCCTGTGGTAAGTAACTATGTGTTAATGCTGGCCTAACAAGGCTGGAAGAGAAGACCTCTGTGGCCTCTGCTGCCCTTACTTAATTCATCTCTGCCATCTCCTCCAGATTCACCATGACACTTATCCAAAAAAACCCAAAACCCACAATCCAAATCTTTTGAATGCTCAAGGATCAATCTCAGAGAAGGACTGCTTTTGGGGTGTGTACTTTTGTGTTCCAACATACGAAACTGAAAGAATCAGACTCCATCTTGCCCAGTATTTTTAAACTATGATTGACATCAACTTCCCATGTACTTCCTCAGCTGTGCTGCCTAAGATCGAACCTGGAGCCCTCTGTATGTGCTGTCACGGAGTTACTGGCTCCTCCCGAAATTGGTAGGTGTGGCTTTGCCCTATCTTGAATCAAACCATCATCCCAGCTAGCCTGGTCTTGCCCGTTTCATCTAGCCTCAGCTTTCCAAGATCTCAAAGCCTAATAGCATGTTACAAAGTTCTTGTGTCCCCTGCGTGTCTTGCCATGGTGCAGTCAACCAGACATGTTCTTGGAGTTCCAATTCCCCCTCCCCAACTTCATTCCCAAGCCAGTGTGGGCCTGATTCAGACTGGGACCACTATGCATTGGGAGAGGGGGCTTAAGCCTTCTCCCTGCACCATTTCCATGAACTGAAATGCCCCCAAGGAGCTGCTATTTGCCCCTTTGGAGAAACCTATGGGTACTGATGTGTCAGTGGGCTACATGTCCCTTCCCCCCACGGGGCAAATAACAGCTCCCTGGAGCTGTTTAAAGTTGAGGAAATGGTACAAGAGGGACTTAAGTCCACTCACCCCATGTGGCATCAGCACAGTAAACCAGGCCCGTGTGGTAGTGGGAAGTGCTGACTTGCAGCAACTCCGTAGGGTTTTCAAGGCAAGAGACATTCCGAGGTAGTTTGCCATTGCCCAGCTCCACGTCACAATCCTGGTATTCCTTGGAGGTCTCCCCCATCCAAATACTAGCCAGGGCCAACCCTGCTTACTGTTCAAGATCTTATGAGATCTGGCTAGCTTGGGCTACCCGGGGTCAGGGCAACTGGGCTCATATGAGCTTGAAATTAAGTTCTGAGAACAGAACATATACAGCATATATGGCGAACTGGACCAGGACAGACAGTATTCATCATGCAGTTAGACCTCTGATCAATAATCTTTCCCAGCTCTGCTAGTGGCAGTCCTTTGAAGATGCTAAGGGCTGAAGCAGTGTCATTTGCATGAAAAGTAGGAACGCTGTCTCTAAGCTCCATACTAGTTCTTTGTTTCACTGGCTACTCTCTGTCAGACTAACTCCATCTGGGTCAAATTTCCTGTTTGTTATCCAGTATTTCAAGGACACTCTTAGGCAAAAAAATTAAATAAATAAATCGAGACTAACCACTATCAACATTTGGCTACAGTTCCTATTATTTACATTTGAGCAAGTCCTTGGGAAGGCTGGGAACAAGAATCAGGAAGGAGACTCTGCTTTACAGAGGGACAAATGGTACCTCGTGTGGGAGATCTGAGACTGGACCACTTCGTGTTTTCAATAACTATCAAAAACAGTCTTGGGGGTGGACGCGGCCTGGAGAGGGGAGAATTAGTCTTCTTCATGTTTACTGTGACAGAAATAGCCCATAGCTGCATTGTTTTACACTATGTAATCCTCAGGGGGGAAGGGGGAAATCAGTTACCTTGCACTGTACTTATCTTATGTTCCCCTCTAGGATGACTAATAGCTATGCCAGAAGGTTAGTTCTAATGGGAAAGGGTTTAAGGGGAAGAGTGCTGAACCATCTTTTCCCTATCACAGTGGCCCTGAACCATTCCCACTCACCCCCAGGATACTTTTGAAAGCCAACATGGTATGGTAAAGCCAGCTGGGTGACCTTGAGCTAGTCACAGTTCTTGGAAGAGCTCTCTCAGCCCCACCTACCGCACAGGGTGTCTGTTGTGGGGAGAGGAAGGGAAGGCGATTGTAAGCCACTCCGAGATTCCTTTGGGTAGTGAATGGCGGGGGATAAAACCAACTCCTCCTCATCTCCTTCTCCTTCCCTGTCTTCCTGAAAGAAAACACCTATAATCAGGCTGTTCAAGTACCATGTCATTTGGCTCTGTATGTTCAGCACATGCAATAGATGAGCAGCCCTTAGAGACAGCTTATTCCCAAGGTTGAAGGGGAGAGCCCCAGGGGTTAGTAATGCCAGTCACACCATCTGCCCCCACTAGGAGACATTCCTGTTGCCTGCTTCTCTGTTGATGTATACTTGATATGGAACTCATTTCATGTCCTAGGGGTCAAACTAGATACACCAGAGACTGTAGATTTGCCAGAAACTTTCAAAGGTAAATTTAAAGTGGTGCGTGGTCTTGATTGGAGCCATGCAGGGACCAGAGAGAGGGTTAACCCTTTCCACCCCACATGGCTTCACTGGCCAGAACCACCACCACCATCTGTGCTGTTCTTAGTCCCTTAAAAATCCCAATCTTTTGCCTTTACAAGCTTAATAATTGTACAGGGAGGCAGTTTTGATTGGTAAAAAATGGGCGGGAATAGAAAAGTTCAATCCCCTTATCATGCCTGTGTGCCCTGATCCAAATCAGAGCTGTGTATCTTCATACTTGCTTGTTAAAAATTACCAAGAAGATCCAGTCCTGGTGCTCCAAATGTCTTACCTGTTTTAAGCCTGAGAGTTTCAGGGTGGACAAAGAAAGCAGTTGGCTAAAGGCTGCAGGAGGAGGAAAGACACTGTTATTTCTCGATAAAGTATCGAATTGGCTGGATTAATATTTATGGTTCCAGTAGTATGGAGATGTGCTGCTGATTTTGACGCACTCTGAATAAGACAGTCCGCAACGAGAAAGAAACCTAGGAATCTCATCAGTGGTCTTTTACACACATTCTATGAGCGAAGGTCAACTATTCTGTGATTGTATGGAATGACATTTTGTGGCAAGGACAGTATTGGTCCAGGATACTCGATTCCTTTCTTTGCATGTAGCAACACTGTTAAACAGTGGGAGCATCAGTGAATGCAGATTATTTTGCTTGCTGCTTGTGTATTTATGTGAATTTATGGAATATATGTAACAAATCTGGAAGTTGCTGCAAGATTGAGATGTCATAATGAGAAATACAATAACACCACTTTTAATGTAAAATTGAACTTTATTGTAGATTAACTGAGGTGAATGACTTATACACAGTATTCATCTTGTGGTTTCTACTTTCTGTACTGCGTCTCTGTATTTTTATGGAGACAGGAAATGGCAAACCACATCTGAACATCTCTTGCCTTGAAAACCCTGCAGGGTCACCATAAATTGGCTGCGACTTGATGGTAAAAAAAATAATCTTGCAGATTCCCAATATGCAGACTCTGGGGAAGAGGAGCAGCCAGCTATAAGACCTCCATACCACCACTTCAGTACACCCATCACATCTGGTTTACAACAGCCACACATCACCAGATATTGGCCTGCCATTCCAGCTGGGGTCCAGTTGCAAACGACTGCTATGGTGCAATATCCAGTGGCGTGTGGCCACAGCCCCAGGGTTCATCTCTCCTTCCGGTTTCTGTGCTGGGTGGTTGATGTGCTCCTCCTACATTGCTACTGAAGATGGTTTAAATAAGCTGTTTAAATGATGCTCAGTTTGGGATAATAGCATTAGAGCGTCTGGAGAGGCATTAGGGAAATTGCAAGTAGCTTTATTAAGAAGCTTAATTCAATTACCGATGCAGGGATGTTTCTTGCTCTGCTCCAGAGAGCTGCTTATGTGCAGTTGCTCGTTCCGCTGCTGGATGCGATCCATCTTTATGCCAGCATGGCATCTGACTGCCTTTCTTTTGGGCTCCCCTCATTTTGCTGCCTGCAGAATGATGAAGTCAGATACGCATTCCAAATACATCTTTTCAGGGACAGAATACGACTGCAGTGTTTATTCAGCCAAGCATATACAGAAACGGCATATTGAGCAAAGACTTTCAAAGATGTATTTCGAGGGCAAAATGTTGGGGAATTTTTTTAAAAAAGAAAGCCTAGGGGAAATGAACACCAATGATGGAGTAAAACTAAGGGAATTAACTCACTGCTAACAATCAAGGGGAGATCTGGGTTCCAATCTAGCCATGAAGATCACTAGGCAGTCCTGTGCCTGCTGTTTCTCTCTTTTGGACTAACCTTCCTCACCAGGTTGTTGTGATTTGGGGGGGGGGCATCAAATCACAGCTGACTTAGGGTGACCCCATAGGTGTTTCCAAAGCAAGAGACATCCAGAGGTGGTTTGCCATTGCCTGCCTCTATGTCACAAACCTGGTATTCCTTGGAGGTCTCCCAACCAAATACTATCCAGGGCCGACCCTATTTAGCTGATGAGATTGGGCTAGCCAGAGCTGTTGTTGCGATGGGGAGAGGAAAACCACCAATGGTCTGTTCTGCTTCCAAAGCTATGTGAGTAAACTCATCCTACCTGCTCTGCTCCTTAGCCAGCAATGGGCATCCAGCAACCATTCCATTACCAGTGGGGTTTTTTCCCCCATTAATAAACACTTCCCTTCTCTTATAAAACAAGCCCACCAGTATGCTTCAATTGAAATCAGGGCCCACCAGCCTGCATTGCAGCTGTCTTGGACCTTGCTGAACAGAACTGCAAGACCCACAGTGCTGGGGGAGTTTATTTTTAGACACACTAATGTGGTTAAACTCTGAATTATCTATGAAGACCATATGTTTGCTCAGCTGGAAAGCAGCAGCCAAGAAATCCAAAGACCACACAGTGCCCCTCCTCTGGGACCTGGTTTTCAGAAAAGACTTAATATCTTACTTTAACAAACACTAAAGGGGTAAAAGCAAAGGGGGGGGGCACACTTGGTAATGCAAGGCACCACCTGCTTGCATTGCATTTCCCCATTTGCTGGTGCCGTAAGCAGCCTGCAAAGCTTGTGTGTCTGATGTCCTTTGAAGGAAATCCATATCCCAAGAGTTACCAAAGTTATACAGGGTACCCTAATCCATACCAACCAGACTCCTGCATATACAAGGGGTCAGGGGTCATTTCGTAGAAAAAGAGGTGCAGGAGCTCATTAGCATAACTTATTAGCATATGCCACACACCCTGACATCACCGGAAGTGTGTCAGAAGGCAACACCCACCGCTCAGGCTCCACTGGACTCTTTTGGATTGCTAGCTATGGGGGGGACGGACGCGCAGATCTGCCCTCACAGAGGAGGGAGAGCTTGTACCTGAAGGTGGGCTGGGGGGCTCTGCAACTTACCTGGCTGCTTCTTGCTCCTCATGGCCTGACTGAGGGCTGCTGGGAGCAGGGGGTGGGGCTTGTTGCATGTGCCCGCCCCCTGGGCTCCTTACTGCCGGAGCTCGGCTCCTGTGCGCTCGCACAGGAAATGACCCCTGCAAGGGATACTTTATACACATAACTTCCTTCATACAAGGATGTAGGCATAGATCTATTGCCTTTGTTAAAATGATGCCTATAAATGGATCATCCTAGGTTGCCATCCAAGTATGCAGGCTTTTGTTCTTGACAGAACACTTTGTCAGGGACAGAAAGAGAGATTTGTACAGCCAGTTTACAGACACATTCTCATGCATTTCTCATTCTTCTAATCCGTTTTCTTCATCTCCAGTTCCAGATGCGGGGTGTGTATCCTCAGAGCCCCATTCCTTTCCCATTCCTTGACATTCAGGCTAAAGGGACCAACCAGTAGAAGAAGAAGAAGAAGAGAAGAGATTGGATTAGATTTATACCCCGCCCTTCACTACCCGAAGGAGTCTCAGAGCAGTTTACAATCTCCTTTCCCTTCCCCTCTCCACAACAGACACCCTGTGAGGTAGGTGGGGCTGCGAGAGCTCTTTCAAGAACTGCCCTTGAGAGAGCAGCTCTGAAAGAACTTATGACTGACCCAAGGCCACACCAGCAGCTGCATGTGGAGGAGTGGGGAATCAAACCCGGGTCTCCCAGATTAGAGTCCACACTCCTAACCACTATACCAAGCTGGCACTTGCTTCCTGTCAGACTCCCAGCCCCAGCTCACCAAGGGCCTGAAGCTGCGGGACTGCTCTTTGCTAGAAAGATTCTCTGGCACCACTTAATGTCTCTGAAGCTGAGGAGGATCTGGTGCCTTTGGTGGTGGAGGGAAGTGCTGTCAAGTCACAGCTGGCTTATGGCAACCCCTCATGGGGTTTTCAAGGCAAGAGACATTCAGAGGTGGTTTGCCATTGCCTGCCTCTACATAATGACCCTGGGCTTCCTTGGTGGTCTCCCATCTAAATACTAACAAGAGCTGACCCTGTTTAGCTTCCAAGATCTGATGAGACAGGGGTCCTTTCCACATTTGCCTGCCACTCTGGATTTTTTCAGTGTTTGAGTCGAGGTGATTTAAGTCCATGGTAACACAGCATCCAAAAACCTCGGGGCAACAGAGGGCTGAAACCGGGCCGACCACTGAAGGGAGGTAACGTGATGAAGAACAGGAAAAACCCCCAGAATAAACAGAAGATTGAATTTGGTTTTAGTGCAGAATGGCTTGGAGGACACCACAGTGAACATGGATTAAAAGGAGGGTGTGGAAAGGGAAAGGTATTGCGCCTTTACTGTAAGGCAACTGGAGGTAGCCATAGAGACACCAGAGCTGCTGCAGCACCATGCAAGCAGAGTGCACAGCTACTGATTGGATGGAAGAACCTGATGCCAAAAAATGATGTCATCACCGGCACCCTCTCCAGGTACAACTATCCACAGCAGAGCAAGACCACAATACTGAAAAGTTTTAATGGAGAGAATTCTACAGGACTCTTCTGCTATCCTGTTCTCGCCCCCATTTAGGTTCCCAAGACATGGCCATCTCAATGTACAAACAAAGGGAGTGATGCTAGAGCCTACAACCTAGACAGGTAGTCTTGTCTCTTCTAAATCCCCCCCATCCCCAAGGTGGGGAGACATAATAGCTTGGTGGCAGAGCCCAAGCTTTGCATTTCAAAGACCCCAGATTCCACCTCCACTGCATTTCCTGATAGAGGAATCTCCAGTAGATGAGCTAGAACTAATCTCCACCTGTGTAGGGTTGCCATCTCTGCTTGAGGAATTCCTGGAGATTTGGGTGTGGGGATGCTGGGGAGCATAAAGTTTGGGAAGGAGTGAGAGCTCATTGGGGATGTGATGTCACTCAAGGACTTCCATGTCTCCTAGGCTCTGAAGCTGCCATTGCCTCCAAGGGAACTGACCACTAGGTCGGTTGTAATTCTGGGAGAAGTCCACTTTGAGGTTTGTAACACTATGCCTGAGGCCTTGAAAAGTTGCTGCAAATTGGAATTCACACTCAACAGAAGACAAAGGAAAAGCAAATATTACCCCAATTTTTAATAAGGGGTTCAGAGGGGAACCAGGAAATTACAGGGCCATCAGCCTAACAACCATCCCCAGGCAATTTAGTAGAAACCATAATGAAAGGTAGCATTATTAGGCACATAAAGGAACAACGCCTGCTGAGGGAAAATCAGCATGCCTTCTGCAAAGGCAAGTCCTGCCTCACCAACCTTTTTGGAGTTCTTTGAGAAAGTGAACAAGCATGTAGATAATGGTGACACTTAACTTTCAAAAGGCTTTTGACAAGGTACTTCACCAAAGACTCCTGAGTAAACTTAGCAGTCATGGGAAAGAGGATGGGTTTTCTTATGGATAAAAAATTGGTTAAATGACAGGAAGCAAAGAGTAGAAATAAGTGGACTGTTCGGACAATGGAGGGAAGTTAGCAGTGATGCTCTATAAGGATCAGTGTTGAGGCTGATACTATTTAATTTCATAATTTGCTCAGGGGGTGAGCAGTGTAGTGGCCAAGTTTGGAGATGAGACAAGATTATTCAGGATGGTGAATAGGATGATTGTGAAGAGCCCTAGGAGGATCTCTGCAAGTTGGGTAGGCGGGTGACAGTGTTGTCAAGTGTAAAATCAAGCACATTGGAACAACCCAACCCACCCCCAACTTCAAGTATATATGCTAATGAACTTGCTGACACTGGTGTGTGTGTGGAGATCTTGGGGTCATGGATTACTCAGTGAAACTGTCAACCCACTATGCTGCAGCGATGAAAAAGACAAACTGTGTTAGGGATTAGGGATGGGTCTGAAATAAAATGGCTAATATTATAATGCCCCTGTATGGTGCAGATTCATTTCGGACTTTGTATACAGTTCTGGTCATCGTATCTCCAAAAGGACACTGCAGAGCTGGACAAAGTACAGAAGAGGGCAACCAAGATGATTAGGGTGTTTGAGCACCTTCCCTATAAGGAAAAACTGAAGAGTCTGGGGCTTTTCAGTTTAGAAAAGAGATGACTAAGGTGGGACATGATAGGCTAAGGAGAGAGTTGACAAAGATGATTTTTTTCTCCCTCTCCCAACATCCTAGAACTCAGGGGCATCCAATGAAGCTGATGGGCAGTAGGTTCAGGACAGAAAAAAGGAAATACTTCTTTAGACAAAAACGTATTAAAATGTGGAATTCGCTGCCTGAGGACATAGTGATCAAGGGTGTAGACTTTCCAATTTCCCGGGGGGGGCTGGGGCTGGGCCAGAGGCATTGCTTTGCTAGGAGCAAGGGTGGCTCCCGGGGGAGGCTGAGCACCTTCCTGAAAATTTCGGCGGGGGCTGAAGCCCCGCCGCCCCCACGAAGATTACGCCTATGATAGTGATGGCCACAGGCATAGATGGATTTAAAAGGGGATTACATAGATTTATGGAGGATTGGTCTATTAGTGGCTACTTGCCCTGGTGACTGAAGGGAACCTCCACATTCAAAGGCACTAGACCTTTGAATCCCAGAGCCAGGAGGCAACATCAGGGGAAGGCCTCAGCCTCTATGCCCTGTTGTTGGTTCTTCAGAATACTTGCTTCTTCTTTTTAAATGCAAGGGCAAAAAGGGCTGAGACACATTTTGCCTATGCTAGAGTAAATTTTGGATCCTTATAGCTGAACAAAAGAGCCAGTGTAGGAGGATGGTTGGTTGATTAAAGGCTTAATCTAGTGATCCTTTATATTCTCAAAGAACCTGCATTCAAGCAGAGCACGGAAGGATGTATATCCTATTAAGGCCACAAGGGGGTCCCCAGTTTCCATTGCAAAGTGAATACACATTGGCTAATCTTACAAACAGATGTATGCACGTGCATGCAGGATGAATATGCATTCACTGTAACATATGAACAGGGCTCATGTGTGATACTGTTTTGATAGTCCCTAGTTTGATAGTCCCTAGTCCTATTGCATTGCTTATCGTTGGATCTCTCATGCTATTGGATTGCACTGTTCTGCACCATGTAATCTGCCTTGAGTCTCAGTGAGATGTGCAGGCTATAAATTGTAGACTTTGTCAGGGTTCAATCACGACACCACACACAACAGATTTCTTGAAGCTGCAGACCAGCTCTGTCTCTCTGTCTGTACCAAAAACTCTGCTGAGCTGACAGGCTGCGCAGTGTTTTATTTTAGAGGAAAAAACAAGCCTACACTTTGCACAGTGAAATTGTTACCTTTTAGGAGCTACTACTAGAAACACAGAATGTTCTTCTCACAGGCAAGATTATTTTTGAATGTTGCAAAGCTTTTGTGCTCTCTGTAATTCATTGTGTTCTTAGAGTAATTTAGCAGTCTCATGCAGAATCAGAAAAACCCTGTGCTTTTTGCCAAGCCAATCTCCCGGCAATCTCCGGGTGAGAGTGTCTTGGTGGGAACTTGAACTTTGACCTGGGGAGCCTGAACTTTGACCTGGGCATGCCTCGCAGGACTTTGTTCAGACCCCACAATAAATAGAGTAAGGAAGTAAATAAATAAAATAAACAATCTGCAGTCTCTCTCTGGGGGGTTTTTCACTACAGGGCACATGTCAAATCAACCCCAAATGAACACTTGCCTCAGTGAATACCTGTGAGAATTCAGACTGTGTTCAGTTGGGCTAATTTAATGAGACTGACACAGAAGAAGTCCACTGTGGATTAGACATGCCTCTTAGATTACTTCAAATTTGAGATTAATTCTGTGAGGGTTTGGAGTTAATGTATGTAAGAATGTGAGAGCTGCCCTGCTGGATCAGACCAGTGGTCCACCTCCTGCTTCACACAGTGGCCAACCAGATGCCCCTGAAGGGCCTGCAAGCAGGGCACAGAGGCCTCGAGGCCTCTCCTTTGATTGTTCTCCCGGGACTTGACAAAGTGACTGCCTCTGAACATGGAGGCTAGTGTTAGGGGAGAGGGAGAGAAACATTTCATGATAAACCCTTTTCACTCTGCGCATAATTCTACACACTTCTTTCGTGCCCCCCAGATGAAAGCAAAAAAGGCTCAAATTCTTTTGCCTTTCCTTGTAGGGGAAAGTGCTTTACTCCCTTGGTTAGTTTGGTTGCCTTTTCCTGCACTGTTCCCACTGCTACAATAACCTTTTTGAGATATAACACCTAGAACTGAACATAATATTCCAAATGCTGCTGCACCATAGATTTATGCAATGGCATTTATGTTACCGGCTATATTGTTTCCAATTAGGGCTGGCAACTCTACCTGGGAACACCTGGAGATTGTGGGGGTGGAGCCTGGGGAGGGCGGGGTTTGGGGAGGGGAGGGGCTTCAATGGGATATAATGCCATAGAGCCCACCTTCCAAAGTAGCTGAACTGATCTCTTTTGCCTGGAGATCCATTGTAATAGCAAAAGGCAGGCAACCCAATTCCCAGTCCTTTTTTCTAATAATCAAATGCATAGCACTTGCAGTTTTTTACTGCAGCCACCCCCTGAGCTGACATTTTCATCAAGCTGTCCACCATGACCCCCAAGATCTTTTGGGAGTCTAACGCTGCCAGTCCAAATCTCAGCAGCATAGCAGTTAAGAGTATCAGACTAGGATCTGGGAGACCCAGGTTCGAATCCCCACTCTACCATGGAAGCTTGCTGGGTGACCTTGGGCCAGGCACACACTTTCATTCTAATCTGACACACAGGGTTGTTGTCAAGATAAAATGAAGGAGTAGAGAAAAACACTGTAAGCCACTTTGGGTCCCCATTGGGGAGAAAAGTGGGAATTCAATACAGATAAAGAAACAAACATTGATCCTCATTTGCCTGGTTTTCACTCACACCCAGTTTGGTGAGATCTTTTTGGAGACTTTTGTGGTCTGCTTTGGTTCTCACCTTCTAGAATCATTTGGTATCATCTGCAGACTTGGCCATTACACTGCTCACCCCCTCGTTCCAGATCCTTTATGAACAAATTAAATAGCACCAGACCCAGTTCCTTCTGGAACCTCGACTGCTTACTTCCCTCCATTCTGAAGACTGTCATTTTATACCTATTAACCTAGTGGTTAAGAGTGGCAGCCTCCAATCAGAAGAACTGGGTTTGATTTCCCACTCCTCCACATGAAGCCAGCTGGGTGACCTGGGGCCAGTCACAAGTTCTCCCAGAGCTGTTCTCTCAAGAGCACTTCTCTCAGAGCTCTCTCAACCCCTCCTACCTCACAGGGTGCCTGTTGTGGGGAGAGGAAGGGAAGGTGATTGTAAGGCGCTCTGAGACTCCTTCAGATAGAGAAAAGTGGAGTATAAAAGCCAGCTCTTCTTCTTCATTGTCTATTAATTTAGAATATTTCTAGGCTGGTAGTTCAGAGTCCTAAAAAAGTGCAAGAGTCTAGTAGTCTTCAGAAAGCCGTGACTCATGAAAGCTCATACCCTGCCACATATTTTGTTAGTCTTTAAGGTGCTACTGGACTCCTGCTCTTTTTTACTGCTACAGACAGACTAACACGGCTACCCATGTTGATTTAGTTCAGAGTCCTGCACCCATTTTCTCCTGCTGATAGAACCCTTCGAAACTGCAGCTTTCCAACTGGCCTGGAGTTTTCTCTGCACAGCAAACATTCCAGTATCGATTGCAATTTCTCCTGAAAGGTCCCCCACTTCCACCACTATCTTGTGCTACCAGGCAACTGATTATACTTCACATAATGGCAATGACACTTGCTCAGTATGGGGTGTTATCCTTGCTTTCATCATAAAGTCCTTCTGAATCACTCTTTATGCCTTTGAATTAAGTACATAATTGCAAAATCAGTGGACACCCTGCTTCAAAAAGTAACAGATTGCTTTATAATGAGTTGAATTTAAAGTCTGGGGATGGAGGTGGCTGGAGACACAGAGGTCATCCAGTGTGTTCTCCCGTTCCCATGGAAAGCAAAAATTACCCACAAAAAAACTCCACTGTCTCCTAAAGAATGGATCCAGTTAACACTTTAGCTACGGAATCCATTAGAGGAATGTATTGAGAATGTTCGAGCAAAATGGAGATTGAGGGGATCATTAATTACCGTTATTTTTATACTAGGAATAAGGCTCGTTGTGGAAATAAATACAACGAAATCTAGAAAGAGGCTCTGGGAGAGTGCTCTGGCTTTGGGCAAACAGTGTCAATTTGCTGTGGCGACCTCAGCAGGGTATAATGACAGAGTCCACTGTTTTCTCCGGAGAAACTGATCTCTACTACCTGAAGAGCAGTTGTAATTTTGAGTGATCTCCAGCCCTCACCTGGAGATTGGCAACAATTGTTACCCAGGACGAAATGGCTGGCTTGGAGGGTGGAGTCCATGGTATTCTACCTGTCTGAAGTCCCACCCCTCCTCAAACCCCACCCTCTCCAGGCTCCAACCCTCAAATCCCCAGGAAATTTCCAGCCTGGAGTTGGCAACCCCATCTCCTTCCCAGCTAACCATCAACCTACCATTATTTGCCCCTTTGACTTCAGCTGACTTCTGCCCTCCCTTCTGCAGAGCAGTTGTAATTCTGAGTGGTCTCCAGCCCTCACCTGGAGATTGGCAACAATGGTTCCCCATAAGGGACTGTCTGGTTTGGAGGGTGGAGTCTATGGCATTGTACCTGTCTGAGGTCCCACCCCTCCTCAAACATCACCCTCTTCAGGCTCCATCCCTCAAATATCCAGGAATTTCCCATCTGGAGTTGGCAACCCTATCAGGACTGGCCCCAGTGTGTTTTCTCCCAAAGGCCAAAATAGGTGACAGGACCAAGCTTAGTTGCCTACCAACAGGCACTGAGGGGAAAGTAGGGATGCCAGCTGTAAGGAGGGAAATACCTGGAGTTTTGGGGGGGTGGATTCTGTAGGCAGCATTGCGGGCGGAAGGACTCAGCAGGTATAATGTCATAGGGTCTAC
>NW_015159743.1:208400-212770 GCF_001447785.1 Gekko japonicus
CTGGCAACTTTATTTCCTCCCCTCTCAGTAGCCTCTTATTTTGCCTTAAATTGGTTTTGATGCCAGCAGAGTGAGAACATGCCAGAGGCTCTGGGTGGGTGCCCCATGGTAAATGCACCAAACAATTCCTAAAGATTTTCCGAAACACTACTCTGTCGATAAATTGCAGCACTTTGAATTAGCACCAGAGCTTTAAGAGCTCTCCAGCTGTCACCTGGAGATTGGCAACAGCTTGTTTGGAGGGTGGGGAGTATGGCATTGTATCTGTCTGAGGTCCCCCTCTTCCTCCTCAGACCCCACCCTCAGCAGGCTTCATCCCTAAAATATCCTGGAAGTTTCCAACCTGGAGTTGGCAACCCTATGTCCTTTCCAGGCAACCATCAGCCTACCTTTATCTGCCTGTCTGTCTTCAGGTTTACATCCCCCCCTGTTCCCCCTCTTTCTCCTCCTCAGACCCCACCCTCAGCAGGCTTCAACCCTAAAATATACTGGAAGTTTCCAACCTGGAGTTGGCAACCCTATGTCCTTTCCAGGAAACCATCAGCCTACCTTTATCTGCCTGTCTGTCTTCAGGTTTACATCCCCCCCCCCCAGCCTCTGCCTAGGGAAAGGGCAGTCTTTCCCTGCAGTGGGAACCAAAGCAGCTGACATCATTCTCCTCTCCCCCGTATGATCCGCACAACTACCCTATGAGGTATGTTAAGGTTCAAAGTGTGTGAATGGTCCATAATCCCCCAGGCAGCTTTTAAAACATGAACCTGGGACCTGCACACCATCCTCTGAGGTGCTCTCAGGTACATATCTGTGGCAGTAATGGGGTGACTGCTGGCACCTTTTCCTATCATTTTTTTGCCTTATGGTATTCTGCTTGTGGTGTGATCTGTCTTTTTTGTGGTGTGGCATGATTGTGTTATTGGGTTTGTTTCTTTTGAAGGGGAAGTGATGTGCTGTGAGTGAGGACATATTTTACCTCAGAACACACCAGGTCCCATATGCAACTGACAGTTCCAATTGTCTTGTGGGGTGGGGGGGAGTTTGAGGTGTGGAATGGAGTGAAGTCCAATCAGCTTCCATATGCAAATGACCTTGAAACGCTGGCCCAATCAGAGAAGAGTGGCCTAGGCTGCAGTGGGTGGGAGAGAACTCAGGTCAGCGGTGGCTGCTGACTTGCCTCCCCCTCCACACACACCAGGAACACCCCCACCCGAAGACACAGGCACAGGCAGCTCAGCCGCTGCTCTGTCCTGGGGTTTCCCACTCAATTCCATCCTCTTACCTGGGTCCCCTTGAGTGTACTGGCGACTCTTCGGGGCTTCTCCGGCTGGGCCGCTGAAGCAGCCCAGCCATAGAAGCCCCATCCCTGTGCTCAGTCTGCAGATGGTCCTCTCCTGTCAGAGGCCCAGAGCAGACTGAACCGATGATGCTGGCCGGGGCTGACGTGGGCGGGACTACACAAAACAGCCAGCCAACCCAGCCAGCGTCTTCTGACTGACAGGTGTGCATTGGAACGTTGGACCCCACTACTGCTTTATATAAGGGGAGAGATAGCAATCCTTACAACAACCTTGTGTGGTAGGCCAGTATGATTACCCCAGATTTACAATTGGACAATAATGGGAGCGGCAAGATGACAGCTTGCCTTTAGTTATCTAATGTAAATCTAGATCTGCAGTGTGTTTTGAACTGAGGGCTTGCCAGGCCACACTCTTTGACACGGTGCGACATCAGGGTGCTGGAGGGAAAGGATGCAGACCCTACGGTGGCTATGGAGGCCAATAATCAATTAGAAAGTTCCCAGTTCACATCTGGCTCCTGTAGCTGCCACCTATGTAGAGGGCTGAGCTCTCAGCCAGACTGCTACGTGCTACCTGAATGGGGGGTGGAGTGGAAACTCGACTCAAAGGATGCATGTCCCGTTGCTGGAAATGAATGGAAAAGAAGATGATAAACAGATTAGAACAGGGGTGGCCAAACTGCAGCTCGGGAGCCGCATGTGGCTCTTTCACACAGTCTAATTAAATATTAATAAAAAGCAAATTTGTATATTTTTCAATAAAAATGTGTGTGTAATATTTGTTCATGTCTTGCAGCTCTCAAACATATGACATTTATGCTATGTGGCTGTTACATTAAGCAAGTTTGGCCACACCGGCTTAGAACAATATGTGCAATACTGGCAGTCTGTCAGGACAACTATGCCTTGCCAGCGCCCAGCTCCAGAAAGGGCAGTTGGTGGGATTTTCCACTTGGCCATCCTTTTCCCCTAATGTTGAAAGCCTTCCCTTAGTCTGTCCAACTTGAATCTCCTTTCTTGTCTCATTCCTTCTTGCCAGACTTGCTACTGCACTGTACCCAAGTTCATTTTTGAGGCCAGCCGGGAGACCTCAGGTACAAAGCACCCAATGAGAATAACTTCAGTCAGATCAGCAGGAGAGCCAGTCGGGTGCGGTGATTAGGGTTGGGGTCTAGGCCCTGAACTGCCTGAGGTCAAGTCCCCTCTCTGCTATGAAACTCACTGGGTGACCTTAGGCCAGTTATGCTGTTTCAGCCTAAAGCACTTCACAGGGATGGCATGAGACTAAAATGGAAGAGGGAATCATAGAATCATAAACTGAGTTCAAACTGGCAGTTTGAAGCGGGAGGGAGTCGTGGCAAAAAAGAGCCGGAACAGACTGTTCCGGGTTTTCCCGGTCACACTGCGTAGACTGATGTGGGAGCATACCAGGAGGAGGCGCGAGGGAACGTTCACAGTGTTGGCCAGGAGGCGCAGCTGTAAGCCGCGTTTTCCTCATGGCAGACGCCTATGAGCAGCAGCAAATAGGGCAGGATCTGGCTGCTGTGGCCAATAGGTGCCACAGTGAGGCTAGGTGCCAGAGTGAGGCTAGGAGGTCAGTCAGCGTAAACAGCTGGCACACATTATTAGCGCGGGTTGTTCCCGGCTTTTAGTGGTTAGCGTTCACACTTCCGGGAAGCGGATTGAAGCAGGTAAACTGGCTCTCCAGGGTTTGCTACCACTTTCACCAGGTATCTTTTAAACCCGGGAGGCAAGCGCTACAAGATGGGTTGAGTACGGGTGGGGAACACCAGACAGATGTGCCTGTGTGAACTGCCCCTTTATCCGCTTGTGAAATGCCTATATTGGGGCAAACTGCCAGTCTGAACTCAGCTATAGAGTTGGAAGGGACGTCCAGGATCATCTAATCCAACCCCCTGCACAATGCAGGAAATTCACAAATACCTCCCCTTCCACACCCCCAGTGACCCCTGTTCCACACCCAGAAGATGACAAACCCCTCCAGGATCTCTGGCCAAACTGGCCTGGAGAAAATTTGCTTCCTGACCCCACAGAGGCAATCAGCATTTCCCTGGGCATGTAAGAAAGGGCCACAAGAACGAAGCACTGTTGCAGCCCTTCCTGCCCTCCCTTCTTGTGATCTGCCTAAGTTCACAGAATCAACATTGCTGTCAGATGGCCATGTAGCCTCTGTGTGAAAATCTCCAAAGAAGGAGAACCCACCAGCTCTGGAGGAAGCCTGTTCCACTGAGGAACCGCTCTGTCATGAAGTTCTTCCTAATGTTTAGCCACAAACTTGTCTGATTTAATTTCAGCCTATTGGTTCTGGTCCAACCTTCTGGGGCAACAGAAAACAACTCTGCACCATCCTCTATATGACAGCCCTTCAAGTACTTGAAGATGATTATCATGTCACCTCTCAGTCATCATGAGTACTGCCCAGAGATCTTTAGAAGATTGGAATAATAATATATATAGATATTTCACAGGGTTAGCTGTATTGGGTCAAATGTAAAAAATATATATCAATTTTGACTTGGAACTACAGAAGCTTTATGCAGTATCCTCGATCCTCCATGTTTTCCGGTTAAGGGGGAAATGTTGTTCAAATAAATTACAAAGATGATCTGACTCCAATGCTAACAAGAGAAAGAAGTTCTGTTTAGAAAAATAGAAGCACATCTCAGCATTCCACAGTTAAGAAGGTTACATTTACAGATTAGTCCCCTATTTTGACATCTGTGCTCTGCTGTGTTTTTCCCTTGTAATTAAATCCAAACAAATGTTGACCATCTATATATATAATAGCGAAAGGTGCCCCCTGTGTGCGGATACCTAAATCCGTGCATCGGGGGCACCTGGGGGGAGGAAGATTTTCGTGCACACTTGGGGCAGTCCCCAGGTGTGCACAAAAATCTAAAAACCTGGAAAAAATATCGGGGGGATACTTAAATCCCCCCAAAAATGACAGAGCGTCGCCTGCGCATGCGCAGGGAACGCTCTGCAAACTCCCTGACCGCCGCCGCCGCTTCGGAGGGGGGTAGGGGGGAAAGAGAGCAGCGAGGCCCAAGCCGCT
>NW_015159743.1:213017-217830 GCF_001447785.1 Gekko japonicus
TGCACACAAAAGCTCATACCTTGAATAAAACTTGGTTGGTCTTAAAGGTGCCACTCAAATTATTTTCATGTAGGTACATTTAACTTATTGTGAGCAAATTAACTTCAAAAAAGGTTAACTTGTTACAGCTTAACTTGTTACATGCCCAGGTAAGAGAGAGAAGACAGGTCCTACATAAGATGAAACAGAAGTCAATCAAGGACCAAAGAGGCTCAAACATCTAACAGATGAGAGGGTGGGGCCAATGGCCAGGTGTACCCCAGTGAGAGAGTACCTCAATGGGTACTCTGTTCTGGAGATAGTTTGCAGTCAGGATTGCTTCACCTTACCATTTATTCAGTAGGCCTGCATCCATGAACATACATTTGCTCATCTCCAGTAAAGATCTCAGTTTCCCTTCAGCAGTGCCATTTTGCTCAGGTGTAAAGCTCACCAACTTCCTGTGCAGGATGTCTTCCTCTGCCAAGAAGGTTTGTGTGTGATGTGATATAAACTCACCACCGTTATCTGTCTGCAGTATTTGAGGCTTTCTTCCAAACTTGTTAGAAACCATAGCAACGTATCTCTTGAGGAATTTGTGAATGTCATTCTTTTGCTTCAGCAGATATGCAACTGAGTACCTTGAGAAGTTGTGTAACATTGTTTTGCAAAGTTATCCATATTCCTTGTGATTTAATACTAGAAACAAAAAAAACTCTTCTAGGGTCTTAACCATTTCTTTTGCTGTCTGGGAATTTTCATACATGAAAGTCTCCCTGTCATCCAATGATCCCATAATAATGTTCTTGGCAATCCCATTTTTGATTATCCAAGAGTCCAATTCCTTGCCTTTCTCTGTTGGTTTTTCTTAATCTAGGATTCCAGCAGCTCCTTTTGCGTCAAGGAGTATATGAAATTTTATAAGCCAGCTTCTATAGTTCTCAGCAGTAAGTTTTATGATCTCCAAATATCTGCTTGATTCAGACATCCTTATCACAGCAACATGGGGAAGAACAATGGCGAATTTTTAAACACAAGGGGATCTGCTAATCAAAGACTTTGTCCTTTTTAAACATTAAGCTTTATTTAAGCTTCTGATAGACTCTGGGCTCATAACCTATTGGGTTAAATGTAAAAAAAATAATCAAGCACAGAAGCTTTACACAGTATCCTCAATCCTCCGCTTTTTCCAGTTATGGGGAAAACAGATTACAAAGATGATCTGACTCAATGGCAACAAGATAAAGAAATTTTACTTGCAAAAATAGAAGCACGACTTACATGACATTCATGTAGGTACATTTAACTTATTTTGAACAGATCAACTTCAAAAAAGGTTAACTTGCTACAGCTCCAACCCCATGTAACATAGAGAAGAAGAGAGAAGAAGAGGAACTTGTCAGAACTATGGCTTGCCCAAGGTCATCTAGCAGCTGCAAGTGGAGGAGTAGGGAATCAAACCCAGTTCTCCCAGATTAGAGTCCATGCACTTAACCACTACACCAAACTGGTCCTATGTAAGATGAAACAGGAGGCAAGCAATGGCCAAAGAGGCTCAACATCTAAATGATGGGGTGGGGGGGGGCAACTGCCAAGTGTACCCCAGTCAGAGAATTCTCTTACCCCTTTCCCTCCTATATCCTCCCTTTCCCTCCCATATCCTCTTGCATGCAGAGTTACAATATCCAACAGGTCGTTTTAGGGTTGCCAGTCCTGGTTTGGGAAATACCTGGAGATTTGGGGAGGGTGGGGTTTGGGGGAGGGAGGGACCTCAGCAGGGTATAAAGTCGTAGAGTCCATGCTTCAGAGCAGCAATTTTCTCCAAGGGAATGGATCTATGTACTCTGGAAACCAGTTGTAATTCCAGAAGATCTTCAGCCGCCACCTGGATGTTGGCAACCCTTGTTGTTTGGTGTAGTGGTTTGGTGTAGTGGCTAAGTGTGCGGACTCGAATCTGGGAGAACTGGGTTTGATTCCCCACTCCTTCACTTGCAGCTGCTGGATTACCTTGGGCAAGTCATAGTTGAAACAGCAGTTCTAAAAAGAGCTCTCTTAGCCCCACCTATCTCACAGGGTGTCTGTTGTGGGGAGGGGAAGGGAAAGGAGTTTGTAAGCTGCTCTGAGACTCTGAGTGAAGGGTGGGGTATAAATCCAACCTCTCCTTCTTCTACATCTTACTTGTTGGTCTCTGCTTTTCTTCAGATATGAAACTGAGACCACAAGGTAACTTCTTACCTCAGTTAATTAGTCAAAGAGCAAAAATAGTAAGCACTCAATGGCACACTTTCTGCTTCTTGTGCATGTGCCTCTGAAACAAGTTGAAAGGGGCTTATGAGCATTTGAAGAAGAGAAGCCATGCAGAGCCTGTGAAACCTGGATGATGCCTGGAATGGTTCTGTGTTATCTGGTTGCCATGGATTACCAGAAATTTGGTTCCATTCTTCTTCTGGCCGTTGAAATTCCAGGCAAGAGGATGGGCCAGTGCTCCAGTCAGTCCATGAAGAAAGACGAGCTGGAAGAATACCAGGTCAGGAGGCATCCAGACCCTACCCATTCTGCAATCCTACCCATTCACTATCACTTCTCCTTGCAGGCAGATATTGTGTATAGTTCTTATAATCATGTACATAGGAAGCTGTCATAGATGGAGCCATATCTTTGGCCCATCTAGGTCACTCTCTCCTGCTTTGACCACCAGCAGCTCTCCAAGGTCTCAGGTGGGAAAAGGTCTTCCTCCACACAGTGGGGATGCTGGAGATAGAACACAAGACCTTCTACGCGTAATACATAGGTCCTACGGCTGAGCCCAAGTACCTCCTTGAAGGGCCTGGGCTTCTCAGCAAGCTCTTTTTATTTCTCCCCCAAGTGGTGTGAAACCTAACTTCACTTGTCCCATCTCTGAACAGTGGGATAGCACACTTACCTGTAATGGATAAATCTGTGATTAACAGACTAGGCTGAAGCATAGGCTCCTCCTAACCAAAATGGGGGGATCCTGCCATGGAGGCTGGCTGCTATCTCCATGGCAACAAGAAAATGGATGCTTGTCTCAGTCTTACTGACAACTTGAAGAACATGTGCAGGAGTAAATTTGGATCAACTGATTTTTTTCTCAGTCTTAAACAGAGATATGTGTAAATCTGAGCTATTGAAAAGGTGGGGTAGAAACTTTTTAAATCAATCAAAAAACTTAAACACCCCAACTGGGAAATTTCATGAATATTATCACACTTCTTCTAAAGTCCCTCAAAACCATCCAGGTGTCTTTTGCAAGGAAAATTCTCCAAATTCACCTCAATTCTTTCTTATGGCCAAACAAGGTGGCTTTCAATTTCTAGCAAATTAAATTTAGCCTTTAACTTCATTCATTGGCTGATTCATTGATTAAATTTAAGAGTCTGCACATTATGAAGACCTCAAGGTATTTTTCTTGGTCAGGAACTAAAAGAAATTTCAGATTATGCACATTTTAATAACAAAAAAGTCATCTGCATTCAGGATTAGAAGGAAATCTTTAATGTATTTTCTTCATCATTCTGAATTAACCAAACACAGCAGAATCAGTAAAAAAGATTCTCAAAAATACACCTGTATGTCATTGTGCCAAAGGCTCACCAATTAAAATTGACCTAGATGCCACCGTTGTCCAAATTTGATGCAGCAATGGGAAAACATCTACTCCAAATATTTCCAATTTCTTTAGCCATGTTTATTCAATAACTCTTCAGCCTATTCACTATTACCAAAAAGATGCCACTAGTCCTTTTGCACATCTAGCAGTTGCTGGGTACATCATAATAATATTCATGATGGAATGCCAGCTGGTTTTGATTCAGATTTCTGCAACCCTGTTATTATTATATTGCCTACTGGATGTTCCATCCTGTTGACTGCACTGACTTACATTATGTAATTTGCCTTCAGTCTCAGTGAGAAAGGCATACTGTAAATAACATCAGTGGACCGGATTACTGCTATGGCAGTACCATGCTATGGCCACTACCATGGTCGGACCACTATCCCCTGAAGGCCCGTCTGAACATCCCACCCCGACCCCGTTTAGGCGGCGAGCAGTTTTTAGCTCGCCCGCGGAGCCAAATGGACCACGTACGGCTTCAGCTGGCCCTGCGGGATCCGATCCCCCCTGGCGGCTCATTAGATGAGCTTGTGGGGGACTGGCATGACCGGCTCTCCGCAGCTATCGATGAGATCGCTCCCCGGCGCCTTCTGCGCTCCCGCACTAGGCTGGCCCCCTGGTATACCCAGGGGTTGCGGCTTATGAAGCGGGAGCTTAGACGGCTAGAGAGACGGTGGCGGTGCGCTCGCGACGAAGCATCAAGAACATCCTTCAGGACGCTTATGAAATCCTACGAGATGGCGGTCAAAGCTGCTAAGAAGGAATTCTATGCAGCCGCGATTGCGTTCGCTAGCTCACGCCCAGCCCAATTGTTTAGAATAATTCGGTCTTTAACATCTCTGCCGCAGGGCAGTCAAAATAGTAGGGAATTGGATATAGGCTGCGAGGCTTTTGCAAGCTATTTTGCGGATAAAGTCTCGATGCTCCGCCGCGACTTCCCCGCCACAGTTGAAACAGTGAGCGAACTTGAGGCCCCTTGCACGTCCTCGCCGGGTTTGGAATGTTTTAACCCACTCAGTCTGGAAGAAGTTGACAGATTGCTCGTAACTGTACGCCCAACCACATGCTCCTTGGATCCGTGCCCTTCCTGGCTCATTAAGGCAGGCCACGAGGGGTTTCGAGGTGCCGCATGGGAGATTGTTAACAAGTCCCTCGTGGAGGGACGGTTCCCTGCGGTACTCAAGGAAGCGATGGTCC
>NW_015159743.1:218647-315629 GCF_001447785.1 Gekko japonicus
TGGGCCTCCCCAGGTGGGAACACATCAAGCCTGGGTTGAAGGCGCTGCACTGGCTGCCTATAGCATACCGAGTCCACTTTAAAGTGCTGGTACTTACCTATAAAGCCCTATATGGCCTGGGTCCGACCTACCTGAGGGACCGCCTTTCCCCGTACATACCCCCAAGAGCACTTCGGTCGGAGACCCAGAACCGGTTAGTGGTTCCGGGCCCCCGAGAGGTAAAGTTCGCTGCGACGAGGGCTAGATCCTTTTCAGTGGCGGCCCCTACCTGGTGGAACGAGCTCCCGGATGAGATCAGGGCCCTGCGGGACCTTATGCAGTTCCGCAGGGCCTGCAAGACGGAGCTCTTCCACCAGGCTTTTACGTAGGGGCCGCCGCTACTACCACCACTACCAACGGTGGTAATACCATCAGGGTCAGGAGTGCCCCGAGTAAATTGGAGGTATAAGAACTATATGGCGACGAGAACAACGGACGAGTTCGCACTTTCTAGTGGACAGCGACACCCCAAACTGGGGGTTGCTGGAAGTCATTATTAAAACAACTAAGACCATCTTGTTAAATAGAAGCACTTTATTGTTTATTGTTAAACTGTACTGTTGGTTATAAATGTTATGGTTTTATTGGTTTTATATATGGGCTCACGCCCCTTGTAAGCCGCCCTGAGCCCGCTTGCGGGGTAGGGCGGGTAGAAATACCCAAATAAATAAATAAAAATAAATAAATAAATAAATAAATAAATGTCTCTTTCATTCATACAGGTGCTAACATTTCTCACTAAGGAGGAAATCCGACGGTAAGTCCACCCCTGATTTCTATTTCCCCTCCGTCTCTGGTCCTTGTCTTTAGGCACTGGTACTTCCTACAAGGGGATGGGAAAAGCCTCCTCTGCTGTGGAAGCAGCAGTGAACAAAGTGGATCTGCTTGGGGATGACTTCCACATAGAGGGCTGCCAACTCCAGCTTGGAGGTGGCACATAAGGAGGGTGGCACTTGGGGATGAGAGGGAGCTCAACAGGCATGTGGTGCCAGAGAATCTGCCCTCTGAAGCTGCCGTTTCCTCCAGCTGCCATTTCTCAGTTGTAATTCCAGGAGAAATCCAGCCTGGAGGGTGATAACCCTCTTGGTGCCACTCACTGCTGTCCCTGCGTGTCCATTGCATTGGTGCAGAAGTGCCAATGCGGCAACTATTTTGCCAGGCCCTTTGTAGCCTGGCACCCCATCCCCACTCCATGCTTAGGAAAGATCATTTAGGTAGCGACTGGTGTTCAGTAGTAGAGCATGTGCTTTACATACAGAAGGACCCAGGTTCAGTCCCTGGCATCTCTAATTGAAAAAGCAGGTGATGTGGAAGACCTCTGCCTCAGAGCCTGAAGAACTACGGCTACTCAGAGTAGACAGTACTGTCCTTGATAGACCAATGGGCTGACTCAGCGTACGGCAGCTTCATGGGTTCATTCATAAGGCTGGTTTCCAAAGTCATGGCTGTTGTATGCTATCACTCAAGGCTGGAGATGAGCAGAGGACGGCCATTGCCTTCTTCTGCATAGCAAGCCTGAACTTACTTGGTGGTCTCCAGGGGTAATTTCCTGCAGGAGTGCACAAGGGCGGAGCTCCAGCAACAAAGAGCCCAGGGGGCGGACACATGCAGCTAGCCCCACCCCCTGCTCCCAGCAGCCCTCAGTCAGAGCAAGAAGCAGCCAGGTAAGCTGCACACACTCCCGGCCCCCCGGTCCAAAACAGTCCAGTGACACCTTTAAGACCAAGTTTTATTCAGGTACAAGCTCTCCCTCCTCTGTGAGGACAGATCTGCACATTCCCCCCCACAATAGCTAGCAATCCAAAACAATCCAGTGACACCTTTAAGACCAAGTTTTATTCAAGTACAAGCACTCCCTCCTTTGTGAGGACAGATCTGCACATCCCCCCCCCCCAATAGCTAGCAATCCAAAACAGTCCAGTGGAGCCTGAGCGGTGGGTGTTGCCTTCTGACACACGTCCAGTGATGTCAGGGGGTGTGGCATATGCAAATAAGTTATGCTAATGAGTTCCTGCACCTCTTTTTCTACGAAATGACCCCTGGTGGTCTCCCAGCAAGCTTACTGCCCACCCTGCTTAGTTTCCAGTGTCTGAAGAGCTATGGCTAGTTGGGGTTATTCAAGCTTCTTTTGCATGTTGTCAGAAGTGGCAAAATAATTTGATCCAAGTTTGTTTTTCAACACTTGTACTGGAACTCATAAATCAGTGACATTCCCTTAAGGACTACCTTCATTTTTATCCTTTTTTCCTTCATAAAGCTCAAAGATGGTTTTGCATCTAGGCTTTGACCAGACCCTGTATTTCAAGTGTAAGACATAGATGTACCGTATACATTTATATTTTCAGAGTAAAATCTGATGGATTTGCTGGGATTCACTTGTAGTTCCTAACAAGCCATTTTCAGGATTTAGCCTGGCACAATGACATCAATCTGATATTTAAAACTCCTGGCCCAAAGGTTTGTCTCTGAGACCCCATGCACCCATTTAAAAAATGAAAATGGTTAAATAGAGGGGAAACAGCCTTACGTTAGAAGTAGGCTTAATAGCTTAGGAAAAACAACCCAGCTGACAACCTGCCATCTCCCCCACCCCTCTTTACAGCATCCATGAAGCTTTCTGTAATTCATGTCCCCAAGGAAAGGATTATAGACAAGAGAAACTCACAGTGGAGAAAGTGTGCACCTGGCCACAGATAAAGGTAAGTCTGGAAACCTGCCAATCAAATGACAGCACGATACCTCTCTGTCTGTTGGAGTAGTGAGTAATTCAGGAACAATGCTAGAGGGGAAGGGCTGTGGCACCTGTTTTGCGTGCAGTTACAGGGCTCTTTTTGTAGCAGGTACTCATTTGCATATTAAGCGACACACCCCTAATGTAGCCAATCCTCCAAGAGCTTACAGTAGCTCCTGTAAGAAGAGCTCTGTAAGCTCTTGGAGGATTGGCTACATTAGGGGGTGTGGCCTAATATGCAAAGGAGTTCCTGCTACAAAAAGAGCCCGGTTACAGGTACAACCCCCACTATCTTCAGCTAAAAGGATCAGACAATAGGTGATGTGAATGACCTCAACCTGAGACCCTGGAGAGCTGCTGCCAGGCTAAGTTGGCAATATCGACCTTCCTAGATCAACAGGTTGACTGGAGGCAGCGTCACAAGTTCATGGGCAGGGAGTTTAATTTCAGTATAGACGAAAGAGCACTGAAACAGTGGCTTGGATCTAGTGGCAGATTGACAAATGGGGGTAAATTTTTTTGCTTACTTCCCCCTTCCACTGCAGGCCCCCTAGTTGCCCTTCATGTTGTTCTGTAGAGGTCCTGGAGGAGCTCCATTTTGGGGAGCATTTCAGGCTGTAGGGATGTGCCTTTTTCAGAGTTTAATTTCAAGAGCTTTGTTCATTTTTATGATATTCATTTATTTCCATTAATATTCCTTATTACATTCTCCCCACTGGTTTTAATGGGAAGCATTTCTGGCTCTACGTCATTAATGTCTGTTTCATATCTTCTGGTCACTCGCATCTCTGGATCCCTCCTTTTCCCCCTTCCTTTCTCTGCCCTCTGCGATTCTAAACCAAACTGGAAGGGAAACTAATGAAGTTAATGCAACTTAATGGCATTCATTCATCCCTTGGTATTTTTGTTTATCTTCCTTACATTAACATATGCAGAGATGGTCTCTACAGGTTTGTTTTTACGATGGGTTTAAAAAAAAATAGTGCTATCAGCCATAGTCAGAGTCTGCCTGGGGACTCTTTTGGTTTGTGTAAATAGGGTCTATATCCCGCAGTCGCTAGGCAACTGCAGCGTGCTTCCTCTGTTGCTTCCCTGGGACAGGCTAATCCTGAATTCATGCCTTGTACTGCTGGACTGTCCTCCCCACAAAGTGGGGACAGTGGACACTGAGACCAGTGTTCCCTCTCAGGTGAGTTAGTGTGAGCTAGCTCACAGTTTTTTTAGCCTCCAGCTCACACATTTTGTCTTAGCTTAGGAAGGATGGCTCCAGAGCAAACTGATTTATGCAGTAGCCAAATCACCTGCTCACGACTTTAATGCCAGTAAGCTCACAAAGCAGAATTTTTGCTCACAGGACTCCATAGCTTTGAGGGAGCATTGACTGAGACACAGAAATAAAGGCCAGGTTAAGAGGACCAACCCAAAGCACAAAAGTGTGCCAGCTCTCAAGATTACCAGAACTTCAGGCTTCAGGTTTAACAAAAAGAGGCAAGGGACTGAAAAAGAATAGACGGAATCCGACCACTCTGTACACAGAATACCTAATTTCCACCTTCTGTCCCCTAAACAGATCATTTCCCAGGGTAGCATTGTGGGACCCACAAGGAGGGGCAGTGGCATAGGCTGAGGGTGGGGCTGGAATGTGGAAGGACCAAGGACCAGGCCTGTAGCCACAGTGGGGCATTTGGGGGCAGATCCCCACCACCTATGAGCCCTGCCCCACCATTTGATGATGCCAGACCCCCCCCCCCAGGGCACCTATCCCTGCAGCCACAGTGAGGCTGGGGGAAGAAAGGGAAGCCGCCCTGCAGCTTCTGATCAGTTTCACTCCCAGCCGATCAGCTGTTAAGCCACAGGGCAGCTTTCCTTTCCTTCCCCAGCCTCCCTGCTGTGGGGGGGGGAGGGGGAGAGGGCATGGTGATGGTGGTGGGGAAGTCAATCTCTCTCTTTCCAGGGAAGGGGTGTGGGGGGGCTGGTGATGGTGGGGGAAGCCAATCTCTCTCCTGGGGTTGCCAGTCTTCAGGAGGTAAAGATGAGCAGAACAACCGTGATATATTATGCCCCCCCCCTCAAAATACCCGCAGACTTATACATTCTTATCCAAAATTCAGTTTACTGGAGCTAATCAGTTCCTCGGGAATCATTCATAATGACGCCATCAACACAACAGACTATGCATATCGAGTCTTGTTTCGTTCACAACTTTGTCAGAGTGTGTAGCGTTGAAATTTCAATATCGTTCATTTGTTTAGCAAGCACTATGGCAAAATCTCTTAGAACCATTCATCAATTCACAGTCTTCAGGGGGTGGCTGGAGATGCCCTGGCATGCCGCCTGATCTCCAGGTGGACTCTATGGCATTATACCCCATAGGGCAAGTCCCTCCCCTCCCCAAACCCTGTCCTCCTCAGGCTCCTGTCCCAAAATTTCCAGTTATTTATTTTATATTTATTTATTTTTCACATTTGTATCCCGCCCTCCCCAGTGGGCTCAGGGCGGCTAACAGGGGCAAGGTCATTAGCCATGCCATAGGTAAAAACATATAAAAGCATAGTAAAACATCCAAACACTAAAACCACAATACTCAATCCATTACTAGTATCCTAAGTCCAAGATGGTATCACCACAGTTTCAGATGGTACTCCCATGGTGTACGTGTCCAATGGCGACGGCTTATCAGATCTTCTACAATTTCCAGGTTCTTCCTCAGACTTCATCGATGCATCCTTTAAGATACCTTGACAGTGGTGGTATAATGGGGCGGCGGCTCCTACTCAAAGGCCTGGCGGAAGAGCTCTGTCTTGCAGGCCCTGCGGAGCTGCACAAGGTCCCGCAGGGCCCAGATCTCCCCCGGGAGCTCGTTCCACCAGGTAGGAGCCGCCACCAAAAAAGCCCTGGCCCTGGTCGCAGTTAGTTTGGCGTCCTTGGGACCCAGGATGACCAACAAATTTTGGGCCCCCGACCGTAGTGCTCTTGGGGGAACATGTGGGGCAAGTCGGTCCCTCAGGTAGATTTTTAAGTATAAGATTTTAAGTATAAGCATAATAGGTGCCCCACAAGAAAAAAAAATGGCCCATAAAACAAAAAAAATCCTGGCTAGGGCCCTCCTCCTTCCTCTTTGGCAAGTACCACTCCACATCCCCTAGCCCTGACCCAGATGGCTCAAGCTAGCCTGATCTCGTCAGATGTCAGAAGCTAGTAAATGGGTGGGAGACCTCCAAGGAATTCCAGGGTCGCGACATGGAGGCAGGAAATAGCAAACCACCTCTGAACATCTCTTGCTTTGAAAACCCCATGGAGTTGCCATAAGTTGGCTGTGACTTGACAGCACTTTCCACCATGGGTCCCCCTAACTCCAGATCACTGACTGTCATGGCTGTTCCTCTGCCCGGATCCTACCACTCCAGGAATGATCATTCTGTGGGCTGGAAAGAGCTTCCAGAAAGAGGAAGAATCTGGGGAAATGGCATGAGCCTTCCACACGCAGAGAAGAGGATACCACCCACTGTGTTTCAGCCCTGGATCTTAAGACATGTTTTCTGCATCCTGCACAGAATGCCAGGCAAGTTTGAAAAGATAAAATGGTGCTGAGAGGAGCTGGTATCAGGCTGTGTTTTCAGCCTTCTGGGAAGGAGATGAGGCAGCAGTAGCCGCAAGCAGGGCTCTAGTCGGGGGAGAGCTCTCAGGTACGGAGCTCCGGAAGAGAACCTCTAGGGGGTGGGGCGGTCACGTGGTGAAGCCCCGCCCCCTTCTTTACCCCGCCCTCTGCTTCGATCCTCATTCCGTTTGGGAATGAGGATGAAGCAGGAGGGTAAGTAGCCGGGCCTTCTGACACACTTCCGGTGATGTCAGGGGGTGTGGCCTTCTGTCACTTCCGGTGATGTCAGGGGGCGTGGCATATGCAAATAAGTTATGCTAATGAGTTATGCTAATGAGCTCCGGCAGCTCTTTTTCTACAACAAGACCCCTGGGCAAGAGAAAAGTACAGAATGGACCTATGCGTAGAGAAATGTGGGGCACTCATTTTGGCCCCCCATGAGATTAGAAACTTTTCTGCGGCGTCAGAAGATATACTTTAACTTCCCTCAGGATTTTCCACACCACAACCCTTTCTCACATTATTAAGTGAGCCTTCATTGACACTAAAGAGAAGGCTCATTCCTGCCCTGAGGAGGAGGCGGTAGCAGTTGTTAAGGTGAATATTGACCCGCTGTGTGGAAAATTTGTGTGAGAAGGCGAAAGGAGCACGTGCCAGCCATGTTGAAAGAGTTAAGTACTGGAGGGTTTAATTAAAAAGCCCAGAAATAAATATATTTAGCTACGCTGTCAATTTAGATTACGGCAAGCATGTTTACATTTTTTACACATTTAATTAAGGGTATTTGCATAGAGCAGTGCAAGGGGCGGTGTTTGGCAGTGATCAAAACAAGACACCACATGCGTTGCAAGGTCAGGATGGGGGAAGGAGGGGAGAGTGTAATTCAACGCATTAAAAAATGTCTCCAGGAAGTGGTAGAACTCACATTTTTAAGACCCTCTCCCCGCCCTTTCCATCAACCTGTCAGCGGGGACTTGAGGAGACGAGCATTCCTCCATCTCCTGCAGGAGGTGTGGGAGCCACAGGGGAAGGGTCTCCTCAGCTACCGGATCTCAATTACAGGGCCAGTTCAAGGTATATTAATTTCATTTATATTTAATTTAATTTACTTCGTTTACACTCATTCTCCCCAACGGGGATCCGAAGTGACTTACACTGTTCTCTCCTTTATTTTATCCTCCCAACAATCCTGCAAAGTAGGTTAGGCTGAGAGCTGTGTGACTGGCAAGATTCTATGGCAGAGTGGGGGACTTGAACCTAGGTCTCCCAGAGCCTAGTCCAGCACTCCAACCAGTGTTAGGGTTGTCAAGTGGCACTTACCTTGCCGGCAGGGGACTCCCATGCGGATCCCGGCGCATGCGCGTCATAGGGAAGTGACGTCATGACACCGGGCGGGGGCGGGGCCACGACCATACAAGGGAAAACCATAGAGTTTCTCCTTGTATGGCCGTGGCCCTGCCCCCAGCGTGCCAGGCGTCATAACGTCACTTCCCTGTGACGTGCACGCTGGGGCGGGGTTCCCCCCGGGGCCTGATTCCCTGGCGTCGGGGAACGGGCCTTTGGGGCGGGGGTTTTTCCGCCCCCCGGGGGGACTTGGCAGCCCTACACTATGTTGGCTCTCTTTTGTTTCCCCAGATAGTTAGAGCGGAACCTCAGTGGAACAGGCTTCCTCAGGAGGTGGTGGCCTCTCCTTCTTTGGAGGTTTTTAAGCAGAGGCTAGACAGGCGGGACTGACGTGATGTGGTCCATGAGGTCATGAAGAGTCGGACTCGACTGTCCGACTGAACAACAACAACACCAAAACAGGTGGCCATCTGACAACAGTGCTGATTCTGTGAACTTAGGCAGATCATGAGAGGGAGGGCAGGATGGGTTCCATCGGTGCTTACTTCTTGTGGCCCTTTCTTACAGACCCGGGGAAATGCTGATCGCCACTTTGGGGTCAGGAAGCAATTTTTCTCCAGGCCAGTTTGTCCAGGGATCCTGGAGGTTTTTTCTCATCTTTTAGGTGTGGAACAGGGGTCACTGGGGGTATGCAGGAAGTCCCGGGCTAGCTCAATCTCATCAGATCTCAGAAGTTAAGCATGGTAAGCCTTGGTAAGTACTTATATGGAAGTCCTATGATTAGTACCAGGCAATGGCGAACCACCTCTGAATGTCTCTTGCCTTGAAAACCTTGGAAACCTTACGAGTTGCCATGAGTGGGCTCTGACTTGACAGCCCTTTCCACCATCACCAGTAGGTGATGTGAGAGGCTTCAGTCTGAGCCCCTGGGCAGCCACTGTCAGTCAGAGTAGGCAATATTGACCTTGATGGACCAATGGTCTGAATCAGTATAAAGCAGCTTCATGCATTTATGTACCTTACTTTAGATCGCTGATTTTTTTAGTTGATCTTTGGAGCAATTTTCTTATCTTTTTAGTTACCAACACCTACTACCTTAGAGTCTAAGTTGCATGATTCAGGCCCCGGTCATACGAGAGGTTTTGGACCGGGAGAGGGACGGATCAGGGGTGGAGCAAATGGGCACGATCCCACCGCAACATCTGGGAAGCATTGCGCACCCGTCCCCGATCCAGCCCTTCCGCCCAAAACACGGACGGCCGCATCAAGGCTGGCCGTGGGATCGCCAGCACGTCCTTTCGCCGGCGCATCCCTGGCTGCTGGCCGAACTGCGCATGCTCAGACATGCGCAGTTTGGCAGCCTCCCCCTCCCGACCGTCTTCCTCCCCGGCATCTGATCGTGCCGGGGAGCAATGGCGCCACGGCTCAGGGGATCCGTGGGATCCCGCCGCGGCGTCTCTATTTTGGTGTGGCTCTAATTAGCCGCACTTTGGCCGGTGTTTTTCCTGCCGTGTGGCAGGGACCTCAGTTTATCAGCTCCTGCGTGCCCCTTGTTTCCCATTTCACACACCCCTCCCAAAGCCCATACATTCCATCCAACGCATTCTGATAGCATAGCTTAGGGGTTCCAGTCTGACAAGGTGCTGTTGGCCAAACGGCACAAGTGTTGAAAATCCCTTTCCCTTTCCTAATCCAGTTTTGTACTGTTTGCAAGGCAGCCTTTGCAGGGGGAAATTAATCATCCAGGCTGGTGTTCGACACTCTAGTGCACTATCATTTCTCTCTTTGACAGCATCCTCTCTTAGCGGTGGCCAAAAACATTCAAATGATCCTTAGTTAGAAATTCAGCAGGCGTAGGGCCAGGAAGCAGCCTGGCTTAAAGGATTCCAGAGTGACAAAAGGGAAACTCATTCAGCTGGGTGCTTTGCTAATACAAGGTGACATTTTCTCCCCCCTGTGAAAGTTGAGCCAGTGGTTTCAAATAAGGCACGGTTTCATCCCGCAGTCTGTTTGGATGCTTCGGTGGAATTTCTCACATCTCCACAGTAACCTCACGTAGATCCATAGTTTAGTGACATTGAACAAAGTATAAGAAAACATATCACTGAATAAACACTGGTGGCAAATAGGCAGAAAGGACAGCTTTAATACTGTCCCTTTTGGTCCCCTTTTGATCCCTTTTCTAGCATCACAACTGAATGCAAATAGTCTTCATTGGCTACCAATTCGTTTTTGGGCCCAATTCCAAGTGCCTAGTTGACCTTTAAATCATAAACTATTAGGGCCCAATAGAACAAAGATAGTCCCCCGTGGACTCTAACCTTGTTCTGTTGCTTCAGACCAACACAGCTGCTCACCAGGATCCGTTAGGGCCCAAGATACCTTAAGGGCTGCCTTCTCTGCTAGGAGCCTGCCTGGTCATCAGATGAGGACCTGCTACATTTGTTTATTTACATAATCCACTTTTCTTCCCCACGGGGACCCAAAGTGGCTTACAATACAGAAAAAAAAATACCAAACACAAAGAGAAGAACGAAAGGCTTTTCAGTGAAGAGGAGGTCTTAGTGCCTCTCTCTCTGTGACAGCTGCTGTTCTACACGCAGCTCTAGGTGATGCACCTCAAGCTAAGGGTCCTTTGGTTCTTGCCCAAGTGTTTGTGCTTCCAGGCATGACTAGGTTTTAAGTAACTGTGAACAGAGTAGAAAGAAACTCAGAGAGATCTTATCCAGCTGGTGCTAACCAGCTGGCAGACTCCTCCACTTGCAGCTGCTGGATGACCTTGGGCAAGCCATAGTTTTGTCAGAGTTGTCCTTGAAAGGACAGTTCTTAAAAGAGCTCTCTCAGCCCCACCTACCTCACAGCATGTCTGTTGTGGGGAGGAGAAGGGAAAGGAGTTTGTAAGCTGCTCTGAGACTCCAAGTGAAGGGTGGGGTATAAATCCGATCTCCTCTTCTTCTCTTCTCTTCTCTTCTCTTCTCTTCTCTTCTCCCTCCCCTGCCAAAAGTGTCTCTGACCATGCACCTCTACTTGTAGAAGTTCAGAGGAGGCAACACATGGTTGGGCTTTTCTTGTGGCAGCAACAATATCGTCAAATGGCCTTTGCTGTGAAACATGCTTAGTTCTTTCTCTCCTGGTGTTCAAAAGGCCTTCTAACATCAAGCATGTGGCAGAGGTTTACTGGGTGACCATTCTGAACTTTTATCGAAGGTGGCTATTTCAGTGAGATTGCAAGTGATTCTGTACTTTGCTGGTGGTGAATGGTGAAATCTATATCTACTATTTTAGGTTCTTGTGTATTTTTTTTGTGTTATCATTTTCATGGCTACTGTAAGCTACTTGGGTAGCCCACATTTACCAAATGGTGGTATGGTAATATTTCAATGAATAGTTTCTCCAGATACATTGTGGAGAGACATCGTTCTCAACCCCACTTGTTAAAAGCTCCCCACCGATTTAAACGGTCCTGCAAGAAGAAGAGAGATGTGAAAAGTGAACTGATTTGTGTGTGGAACATTTGTTCAGTCGCACAGTCGAGTCCGACTCTTCGCGACCCCATGGACCAGCAAGGCTGCTAATTACTGCTTCAGAAGCCACTGAAAAGCAAGTTGAACCAAGATTAACTCCTTTAATTTGACAAAAATGATGAACCTTGTGACAATATGATTGAGGTCTGAAATATTGTAGATGGGGTGGAGAAAGCTGGTAGACAGTACTGTTTTCCCTCCCTTTTGTGTCATACCAGAACTTGCAGGCATCTGATGAACTTGATGAGCAGTGGATTCAGGAGGGACAAAAGGAAGCACTTCTTCACTCAAGTCATTGAGCTGTGGGATTCATTGCCATGGGAAGTAGTGATGGCCACTAGTTTAGGTGGCTTCAAAAGAAGATTAGGCAGAATTCACAGATGACAGGTCCAGCAATGGTGATTAGCCACAATGACTGAACTGAACCTTCTTGTTCAGAAGCAGTAACCCTCTGAATACGGATGGCTAGGAGGGCAACAGAGTGGAAGGTTTTGGCATCTGTGCTCCTGTCCATAGACGTTGGAGGGCATTTGGTTGGTCAATGTGTTATATGTGGTACTGGGCTAGATAGACCATTGGTCTGATATTGCTTGGCTCCTCTTATATTCTTATGTTCATGGTCTACAAAAGTTGTTTGGGTGGTGCTGGAAGACACGTGCTGGTGTTGCACACTCAGAAGGATGGGAGAAAAGAGCTTCATGTGCTGTACAGACTGGTGGCAGAAGCCATCAGAATCCCACACTGTCCAGCCTGTCAGTTCAGATCTGCCTCTCAAGCCCTGCTCTCTGCCTTGGCCTTCAGAGGTAAGGCAGGTGGCATCTAGAGACAGGGCATTTTCTGTGGTGGCACCTTGCCTTTGAAATGCCTTCCCCCTTGAGGCTCACCTGGCAACTACTTTACATTATTTTAGGTGCCAGGCAACCCCCCCCCCCGGACTATATTTTATCCAGGGTTTTAATTAGAAGTTTTATTTTATCTTTTTAATGGTCTGCTTCTGTTTTATGGATAGTTTCTATGGTGCTTTTGTCCAATAGCTTGTGTTTCAATGGCTTGTGTTTTAATAGGCAGCATAAAGATAGTCTAAATGAACAAATAAATAACATAAATCAAAATGTCCTCTTGCACCAATCCCTTTGACATGAATGGGAGATATGCAGGCGCATGGCTTGTGCAGAAGAACATTGTGGCCCCACCCATTTCTTGTGCGTGGTAACCAAGATGGTTCCAAACAACTACAACCCAACAAGCCTTTATTTCTCTCCCCCCCCACACACACAATGCCTCCTGAAATTCATTGCTATTTTTTTTAAGAGTGAAGCCAGGGAAGGGTTGGCCACAAGCAATGTTCCATCTAAGCTGGGGAGTCTTGTGAGCAAAAATTCTACTTTGTGAGCTACTGACATTAAAGTTGTGAGTGAGTGATTTGGCTACTGCATCAATTAGTTTGCTCTGAAGCCACCCTTCCTGAGCGAAGACAAAAATGTGTGAGCTGGAGGCTAAAAAGCTGTGAGCTAGCTCACACTAACTCAGCTTAGAGGGAACACTGGCCACAAGCATAGGTGGATGGCCACAGGCATAAACAGCTTTAAAAGGGACAGATTTATGGGGGGGGGGGGGGCAGTCAATGCTCCCTCTGAGCTGTGGAGTCTTGTGAGCAAAAATTCTACTTTGTGAGCTACCGGTATTACAAGTTGTGAGTGAGTAATTTGGCTACTGCCTAAATTAGCTTGTTCTGGAGCCCTCCTTCCTGGGCCAAGACAAAAATGTGTGAGCTGGAGGCTAAGAAACTGTGAGCTAGCTCACACCAACTCATCTTAGAGAGAACCCTGGTGATAGTTCTGTCAGTGGCTACTAGCCATGGGGACTAAAGGGAACCTCCATGTTCAGAGGCAGTAAACCTGTGAATACCAGGGCCAAGAGGCAACAAACACTTGGGGAAGGCCTCAGCCTCTATGCCCTGTTGGTGACCACCCATAGAAACTAGCTGGCCACTGTATGAGATGGAATCCTGGACTAGATGGACCACTGATCTGATCCAGCAGGCCTCTTGTTATGTTCTTATGGGTTAGGATGCCAGACAGTGTCCTTCCCTTTTATAACAATGAATATTTATGAAATTAAAATTAGATGTCTGGACAGCTGCTTCCAGTGAGTAGACAATACCGACCTTGATGGATCAAGGGTCTGATTCAGTGTAATGCAGTTTCATGGGTATATTAGGAAACATATAATATTCCCAAATGTGAAGGCTTTGTAACAAAGCTGGCATTTCCTCCTCTCCGGAATGTAATCAACTTACTGACACCAAGATGGTTGCTAGATCTTTTAAGAAAAAAAATTGAGCCGGATGATGGCCCGGATTTAAAATGACAGCCCTGAAACAAACTTACATTGCAACCCAGTGCAAAGTTGCTCCAGTCTAGGTTTCTTTTTTTTCTTTTAATTTTTAATTTTCATTTTTCCATAACATACACTCCATATATTTTCCAACATTCTGGGGTTACATTAGACATTTTCTTCAATCCACTTATTGACTTTTTGCCATTTTTGCTTAAAGTTACTTTCTGTTTTTCCCGCCAAGTACATATTCAGCTTATCCATTTCTATTATTTCAAAAAGCTTCGTAATCAACTCTTCCCTAGTCGGTATTCTGTCTGTTTTCCAATTCTTTGCTATTGTTATTCTTGAGATTGTAATTATGTACAGTATAATAGATAACTCATTATGTTTAATCCCCTCTGGTGTGATATTAAGTAAATTGATTCCTGTAATTTCTTCTATTAACTGCTTAATACTTTTCCAGAATTTTTGTATTTTCTCACACCTCCACCAGATATGAATATATGTTCCTATGTTATTCTTACACCTCCAACAATTTCCAGAGACATTAGTGTAGCATTTAAGCAATTTATCTGGTGTCCAGTGCCACCTATATAACATTTTAATTATATTTTCATTATATGATGTGGATCTTAAGAATTTAATAGATCTCCATGTTTTCCCCCATTCTTCTAGTCTTATATTGCACCCTATGTCTTCTGTCCAAGTTATCCAGTCTAGGTTTCAGTGCGGTTAGACTAGAAGGCCCTGACCTGGATGGCCCAGGCTAGCCCAGTCTTGTCAGATCTCAGAAGCTAAGCTGGGTCAACCCTGGTCAGTATTTGGATGGGAGACCTCCAAGGAAGACGAGGGTTGTGACACAGAGACAGGCACCTCTGAACGTCTCTTGCCTCGAAAACCCCACGAGGTCATCATAGGTCAGTTGTGACTTGACAGCAAAAACAAACCAAAAAGACCCCACAAGTATGTCTGCATTGGCCTGCGCTGTTCCTCTCTAACTGCTTAGCAGGCCGTCCCTGGGACCCTTCTCTGGCGGAACTCAGCGGCAAAACCGCCTCCCCCTCATTGAGGCAGACGGGCTGCCGTTTCCCTTGCAGGACACATTTGCAAACCATGTCCTATGCTCTTGTACTGCAAGCTCCCTCCCTAATTAGCCTGTGTTGCAGAAGCTGGCTATTTCCAGCCTCGCCTCTTGACATTCACGAGCTGTGTCAACAAACAGAAATAGATAACTGGCTTTTGGCTTTTATTAAAAAGTCATCTGTAAAATGCTGCTTCACCATTCAAGTGCATGGAAGGGAAAATACCCAGCAACCGAGGAAGCCTTCCATGTGATCCTGAGCAAAAACATATATTTGCGTTTTGTTGTTCAAACTTGGTGTGTGGGGGGGTCACATCTCAAACTACCTCAAATGACAGGTGTCCCATGACCAGCTCTCATGTGACCCTGGGCAATTTTAAGTCGTGTTGTAGTTTTCAGATTCTTGGGAAATGACTCTGAGACAAAGAAATTAAACCCCCTACAAACTGTATCAGCAAGAATCTGTCTCACAGGCCTCCATTCCCAAAGCCTCCTTGAGGCACAGTCTGAGGAGCCATGGCTCAGTGAGAGAGCATCAACTTGGGCAGCAGAAGGTCCCAGGTTCAATCCCCAGCATCTCCAATGGAAAGGATGAGGTAGCAGGTAACGTGAAAAACCTCCTTGAGATCCTGGAGAGCCTCGGCTAGTCTGGATAGACAAGACAGATTCAGTACAAGGCAGCTTCACGTGTTCATGTGAGAGAGACCATTACACCAACCAAGGAGGACTTCAGAGCAAACCGTGCACCTGAAATCACTCCTCTGGTGCAGATGGAAGACCTATAGCTCTACCACATCCCCTTTATTCCATTCTTAGACCCAACCCACAGTGGGCACTTGGAAGCTGTTCAGTGATGCCTGAGGGTATGGATCCAAACTAGAGTTCTCCCCCTTTAAATTCCTTTTATGCTCTTACCTGAGGGGTGGTCTTTGAACACTCAGAAGGCCAGCAACACTTGTTAGGAGCCCAGCTGGGCCATTACCTCCTATAGATGGAGGTAATGGCTGGGCTCTGTTGAACCAACACCTGCCTTCTCTGGGAGTTCTCCCAGGTCCTGAAGAGCCCATTCTTCACCATGTTCTGGGCCTCAGGAAACTGCTTTCTGATGCTGGACAGCTCCTGCTCAAGCTCAGACTCCTCCAGGCCTATCTCATAACTCCACAAATATGTCCTGTGGTACATTTGAGGAAAGAAAAACATTGGCTTGCCAGTGGTAAGAGATCGTACTGGGTAAGTGGTGAGAGATCATACCTTCCTCATGTAGGTCCCAGGTTCAGTCCTTAGCTTCTCTAGTTATAGAATCCTGGATGATGGGAAAGACCTTTCTCTGAGGGAAGCCTTGGAGAGTCACGGCCAGTCAGTGACAGAATACAAAGCAAGCTGATCAAATGGCCTGACCTGGGATTCAGCAGTTTTGTAATATGTATGTTTTAAATTTTTGCTTGACACCCTAGCCTTTTCTGGGTGGATACAAACTACATTTTCTTCCCAAGCTTTGGCTTTTTTGCACCCTTTTCCAGTATGTCCCTAACCCCAAAAAACCAAAAAGCAGAAACATTTATGATTTCAAGGTCCTTTTTTGTAACTACTTCACATAGCCTCTTTGTCTGTGCTGAAATGAAGAATTTCCCTGCAGGCAAAGACATTTCCTTGGAATACAAAATGCAAAAATTTACACTGATCAAATGGGTCGAGAGCTACTGTGTTGGCACTTGGAAAACAGAGTGTGCTTTGGAAAATAGCTTTTTAAAATTCTCCCGACAGGGGCTGCATTTGAACAGTTCTTGGCTCTCAGGGGTGGTGGTGGTTGTGAGCCTGTCTTGGTCACACAAATCACCCTGCAAAGTTGTGCTGGGGCTGGAGAGGATAAAGATGATGAAAGTCAGTCACTGCCAAACTCCTTGTGGTCTGCTGTTGGCCTCTTTTTCTGCCCATAATTGGCTATGCAGCTGTGCGGTGGATGGGCTGACAGTGTGTGGGATGAAAGAGCACTTGGGGGGTGGACTGCAGCCACACAAAGGACACCATCCAATGGGAAATTCTCCTGCACAAGCTCCACTGAAATGACATTACTTTTTGCAGACCAGTTTGTGTGTGTGTGTGTCCATCTGTCTGTCTGTCTATTTCATGGCCCCGTGACAAATGCTGTTTTATAGCACAGTGTCATTATGCTAATATTAGGGTCACAAAGGTGATGGTAGGCCATCTTGGTGTTTGACCACAATCCAGCTGGACATTCTTCTGTACAAGCTTTGCTGAGATCACTGTACTCAAATATAAATTTAAATTAGTCTCCCTCCACCCACCCTTTTTTAATATATACTGCTAGCCACAGTCATATCTGAAGTCACATAACAGAATTAGTTATCTTGTACAGGTGATGACGTTTTAGTGGCTTGCTAATGTATTTGGGTATAATTTTGGGCTTTAGGGTGGGGTACATTTATTTATTTAAGGATTCGCAGCCCTCTTTCCTCCTGATCGGGGGGGGGGGTGTTATAGCAATTTACAAAATAAATGATAAAAAATCAACTTATAAGAAAGAGATAAGCAAAAGCATATATGATATGATGTTCCAAAATCCTGGACTGGTATTGAGTCCAGTAGTTTGTTTCACTCAGGGCCAGAGGAAACAGCCCGTAGGCTGAGAGCCAAAGAACAAATATCCCTTTCACTCATGCTTCTGGACACACCTGAGCTAAATACCTGCAACAGAGGAGGAACAGACACACAGCCAGGATCTTCTTCTGCTGACAAAAAGATGTTCCCAAACTCCCTCCCCTGACTGAGATAGTTCTGGCTACAACCAGTCTAAATACTTGCAATGGAGGAGAAGCAGAAGTTGAGTCCAGATCTTCTTCATCTTGCTCAGTGGTTTCCCAGTCTCTCCTGATACAGAAGCCTCTGGCTATCTCAGGCTATACACCTGCAACAGAGGAGGAACAGAGGTTCAGCCCAGATCTTTCTTCAGCTGCAAAGAGAGGTTCTGTCCCCCATCCCCCACCAGATAGGACAGCAAACAGATTCTAATGAAGAGGAAAAGTTCATAAGGTCCAAAACCCAGTTCTTGGATACATTCAAAAGTTCATTTTTTAATTTTAAGGTATTTATTTATGGATTTATTGGATTTATAGCCCTCCCTCCCCTGTACAACAAGGCTCAGGGTGGGTGACAATAGTATCTGTGATGCAATAAATACAAAAGTTAATTAATTAATTAAAACAGTTTTTTACCATAATATCGACACTAAAAGATGGCACCCCAAAAGACAAACTGGCATCCCCTATCTAGGGGGGAAAGTAAAATCTTATTACTGATTGCCTGGAAGAATAACGGACAAAAATGGGGGGAGCGGGGAGCAGCCCATTTAAGATGGGAGACTGTTGCTGTCTCAGCCATAAGCCAGGTGGAACAGCTCTGTTTTGCAGGCTCTACATAACTGCATTAGATCCCACAGGGCCTGGATCTCGCTTGGCAGAGCATTCCACCACGCTGGAGCTGGTGCTGGTGCTGGCCGAGGACAGCTGGATACTTTTTAGGCTGTGGGTCACCAGAAAGTTATTGTCTCTTGAGCGTAAGGCTCTTGCAGGAGTATACCAGGAGAGGGGGTCCCAAAGGTATGTTGGTCCAAGACCATTTAGGGTTAGCACCAAAACCTTGAACCTGATCAGGTACTCAACCTGGAGCCAGTGTAGTTGTTGGAGCACCGGTTGAATATGGGCAAACCTTGAACCTGATCAGGTACTCAACCTGGAGCCAGTGTAGTTGTTGGAGCACCGGTTGAATATGGGCAAACCTTGAACCTGATCAGGTACTCAACCTGGAGCCAGTGCAGCTGTTGGAGCACCAGTTGAATATGGGCTCTGAATGAAGTTCCCGTAAGAACCCGCACTCCTGCATTCTCTACCAGCTGTAATTTCCGGGTCAGTCTCAAGGGCAGCCCTATGTAGAATGAGTTACAGTAGCCTAGTCTGGAGGTGGCCATTGCATGGGTTACTGTGGCTAAATCAGGGGGAGACAGGAAGGGAACCAGTTGCCTGATCCTGGCACAGATGGAAAAGCACCAGTCTGGCCACATTTGTAACCTGAGCCTCCATAGACAGGGAGGCATCCAGCCTCTGATGGTCAGCACTGGTGTTAGTGGCACACCATCAAGAGCTGGGAGTTTGTACTTTAACCCCAAAATTCCCCAGCCCAGCCAGAGAACCTCCATCTTAGATGGATTTAGTTTCAGCCAGCTCTGTTTCAACCACCCAACCACAGCCTCCAAGCCCTTGGCCAAGATATCTGGAGTGGTATTTGGACAGCTGTCTATCAACAGATATGGTTGGGTGTCATCAGCATACTGGTGACAAACCAGCCTGAAATTTCATATCAGCTGGATGAGGGGGTGCATGTAGATGTTAAATAACACTGGGGAGAGGATTGCTCCTTGGGGGACACCACACACCAGTGAGTATCATGGCGAGACCCTCTTCCCAAGTGCCACCCTCTGTCCCCAACCCTGGAGAAATGAGACAAGCCACTTCAAGACTGTCCCACGGATCTCCACATTGGTGAGGCAGTGAGTTAACAGGTCATGGCTGACCGTGTCAAACACTGATGTCAAATGAAATAATAACAACAGCGCTGACCCACCTTGATTCAGCTGTCAATGGAGGTCATCTGTGAGGGCAACCAGAGCCGTCTCTTTCCCATGGCTGAGGTGGAAGCCAGATTGGACTGGATCCAGGGACAAAGTGTCTTCCAAGAAAACCTGGAGCTGTTTAGATGAATATTTGTTGGGATTATTTTCATATGCCTCCTAATAATACCAGCAATGGTACTGATACAAGCATTTAATAGAGTTGTTCTACATATTGCCTTGTGGATTAATTGTTATCATCACTCACTTTGGGAAACCGCTAGGCTAGAAAGGCTATAAATCAATCAATCACTCACCTGTTTTAAGAAGCAAGGCTATTTATGCTGCCACTGTACATAGCTGTCACGTACAGTAAGGAGAGCTCCCATAGCATATCCATAGAGATTGAGAGATGCTCTGAGTCAAGGAAGACTTTGCTTTTAATCTCACCTCCCCTTTGAGTTCGGCAAGTTGTTCTCAGTCCACCTTAGCCCACCCCCCTATGCATTAAAGGGATCATAATATGGACCCTACTTTACAGGGCTATTATAGTATGCCTGGGATGATGAATGCAGAGTGCTTTGAATTCTCAGAGCTACCCTAGGTGCTCAGTGGTATTAGTGACCATGCATGACGGCATCTGTAGGATCAGAGAAGTGGTGAGACGAATGGGTGTGGCTGAGGAATAATGTATCGTCTGTAGCCCAGGGAGGGTTGCTGCCTCTCAGCTAGGAATGATTTTGTGCTTTCTCACCTCTGCTGCTTCAGCCTGAAAGTCCTTATGTCAATACTGCATCTCCCCTTGTGCAAAGCAAGCTCGTGATTTCATGCCATTTCTTCACACCAAAGCTTTAACCTAAAATATACACATTTCCCCCAGATCCTTTGTTCAGAAAGAAATGAACAGTATGCATTGGCCATACACAGCAATGTTAAACAGTGTGTGTAAACACTATGGAAATAGCACATAGAAACAGTGTGTGCACCCATTCTACTAATGAACTGACAAAAGCAGAATGAAAGATACACACACGTGTGTGTGTATGTGTATAAAATGAGGATAAAAAACAATGAAATGGGGAACATCCATGCATCCCTAAGTCCCTTTCATCCCTGAATGCGGCTGACTCTAGAGGCTTAGCATATTCTTTCCATGTGCTACATGTATGTGTGGTATTTGGATGATGTGCTTTAATCCTTCAGCCACCGCAATAAGGTCAGCTTCATTGCATGCCAATTGAGGGCTTCAGCACATCTTCCTGTGCATTCATTATGCAGATAAGTTTGTGATGAATCCATCTAAACTGTCAGGAAGCGAGCAATTATTTCCATGGGTATGAAATTGGTTGGGGTTTTTTTTGCTAGAGCTGTATGGAACACTTTCTCAGCATTTGGGTAGCAGCAATCCCCCTCCCTGTTTTGCTTTGAACTCCATCCCATTGAGTTTGATTTCTCCGTTGAGATTGAAAAATATGTTTGCAAAAAAGAGAAATATTGCTCGGCTGGCCCTCCCAAAGGGGAGAGACTGGCCTCCCTCCCTTCCTCCCTGTGCAGGACTTTCCCAAACTTGCTTTTACAAAGTCCAGACTTGCTACTGGATGATGTGAAATGCCCTGTTGTTTTACACAGCTGCCAGATCAAAACTGGAGAGAAGATCAAAGGGGAGGGGGGAGGAAGAGGAGAGTTTCCATCCATAAATAGACGAGAATGTAAAGGCATTGCTGGATCAGGCCAGTGGTTCCATTGAATCCAGCATCCTGTTTCCAACAGTGGTCAGCCAGGAATCCCAGAGACAGGGCAGGAAGATGACACCTCTTCCCTGCTGTTTGCCCCAGCAAACTCAGAGGCAGGGTGCACCAGTACAATGAAGCTCTGTTTAGCTAGCAGCCTTCGCTAGACCTCCTCCAGTACTTTGTGCAATCCCCTTTAAAAGCCATTTAAACTAGTGATCGTCACTACATCATCGAGAGAAACCACTGTCTGTTAATTATGCATTATGCCACAATGTACTTTCTTTCCTCAGTGCTTGGTTTACGGCCTGTCAGTTTTACTATGGTTCTGATGTTTTGCTTGTTTAAGCCACAGATTCCAATGTTATGGGAGAGGAAAATATTTCTGTCTGTTTTCTCTGCACCCCTTTATGAAACCATCATGCACACGGGGTGAAAAGCTGTTTGTGTCGGGAACATTTCCTCTCTTGAAGGTTCCGTTCTCCTCCTACCACAGGGAAAAAAATCACACTAGGAGGGCTTGAGGTGCTTAACTCTCTTTTTTAATGGGAAGGGTGACCTTTAACAGGCCTTATCCCCCGATAAGATAAAGAAGATTTCCTTTATTTAGTAAGAACTTTTCTCATTCTCCTCAGGTGGGTGCTATGTTACAGTACCATTTATTTATTTGTTTGACTTTTATCCCACTCTTTGCCTGCATTGCAACAAAAAAGGATAAAGCAATCAATAAAAACATAATTCAGTATTAACACTAGTTGAGTAGTACAGACTGTGTTTTGCATAGAGAGGGGCCCAGGTTCAGTCCATCTCCAGTTAAAAGAATCAGGTGGTAGATGATGTGAAAGACCTCTGAAGAATCACTGCCAGTCAGAGTAGACAGGGCAGCTCACAGACCTGCAGTGGCCTGTTAATGGAGGATTAATGGAATGTTCTTTACCAGGTGATGTTATTTACCTCCATTCTATGAGAAGCTTCACATGCTCATCTCCACACACATTAAGCCTCTTTTAGAGGGATGGGGGTGTTTTTCTGCAGGTCTGTTAGCAATCCAAATCATGAGGAGGATGCCCTTCTGTTCCTTGGCACCAGTGGTAGATATAGGGCTGCCAAGCCGCGGCGGGGTATCCGTGCGTCTTCACAGGAGATCCCCCGCCGCGGCTTGGCAGCCCTAGGTAGATATAGCATGTTCACGTGTCCCTTCTTTTACTCACTTTCTCCTTTTTATTTATTTTATTTTATTTTTTCATATTTATATCCCTCCCTCCCCAGTGGGCTCAGGGCGGCTAACAGAGGCAAGGTCGTTAGCCTTGCCATAGGTAAAAACATATAAAAACATAATAAAAACATCCAACACTAAAACCACAGTACTCAGTCCAAGATGGTATCACCGCAGTTCCAGATGGTACTCTCATGGTGTACATGTCCAATTGCGACGGCTTATCAGATCTTCTGTAATTTCTGGATTCTTCCTCGGGCCTCGTCGATGCACCCATTAGGATATCTTGACGGTGATGGTATAGTAGGGCGGCGGCTCCTACTCAAAGGCCTGGTGGAAGAGCTCCATCTTGCAGGCCCTGTGGAACTGCATAAGGTCCCGCAGGGCCCGTATCTCCCCTGGGAGCTCGTTCCACCAGGTAGGAGCCGCCACCGAAAAAGCCCTGGCCCTGGTCACAGCTAGTTTGGTGTCCTTGGGGCCCGGGATGACCAACAAATTTTGGGGCCCCGACCGTAGTGCTCTTGGGGGAACATGTGGGGCAAGGCGGTCCCTCAGGTAGGCAGGACCCTGGCCATATAGGGCTCCTCAAAACTCCGTATTTGTTTTTGCATAAGGTAACTTCCTGATGGGATGTGCCCACAGAGCAGAAAGGCTAAAATCTTTGCCCTTGTGAAATAAGGAGTTCAAATTGCACTTTTAAAAGGGAGATACGGAAATAGGGTTGCTTGGTTTGAATGCATATTATCATCCTAGGAAATGGAGCATGGTACAATCTGTTAAAATGTAATATCGTGGAACATGCACCTGGATATATAAGAGACTCAGACGCCTTAAGCCATCTGCCCATCCCCTATTTACCAAGAATTTCCCTTATTTTCTGGTTCCCCTCCCTAGTAGAAGATGGCTCCTAGTTTGCCTTTTGGTGCCAGAACATGTTAAAATTTTGTTAACTTACTGTGTAAATTGCTTACCATTTTTCAGTCACCCCCACCCTATCCATGGTCTCCAGAATTTAAAGACCGGGGAAGTAGAAACATGTGTACATGTACAAAAGCACAGGATCCAAAGCATCAGAGCTCTGCTATCCCCCATCACCCATCTAACAAAGGCATACTGCTACAAATGTTTGAGCAGCAGCTGTCCTATAGAAAGGACAACCAGATCCCTTGTGAGATTGAGCATTCTAGTAAATGGTCTTAGGAATCTATTACCGCCTGTTCACTAACAGCCTGTTCCAGAAGCCATAGAGTTTTGGGCAAATGCTAGAAAATCACCCCCAGGGCAATGACATCATTTCTGGGTTGCACCATAAGTGAGGACATTGCACCAGGGCCACTGATTGCCCTCCGAAACCATGAGTCCCCACTCCCCCCATCTCCTGGCTCTCAGACAGAGGAAGAACTTCCCCACCATCTGTGACCCCAAATCCTTCAGCAGGGATCAAACTTGGCTTCTGCAAGCAAAACATGCTGTGTGGTTGAGCCACAGTTCCTTCCAGAGTAATGGACTGGGACTCAGACAGTGATTGTGTGTGTGTGTGTGTAGGGTTGCCAGGCCCAGCCTGGCAGCCAGCAGGGGATGGGTGAGGTGGGGACTTCCTTTTAGGAGAGGTGATCAGTGTTCCCAGTGCAATCACGTCCAGTGTGATGTCACCAGGGTGCGGGTGGTGTTCTAGCATTTGCTCCAAACAGTATGGTTTAACCATAGAGTTTTGGGGGAATATCTGAGTGTCACCTGGCACAATGATATCACTTCTGGAGTCACACCGAAAGCAATGTCATTACTCTGGGGACACCAGTTGTATTATCCCCCCCACACACACACATTTCACCTGGGAATTTCCTCCCACTGGCGAGATGAGTGGTGGTCGGCAACAGTAGCAGGGGGTGGGAGATCTCCCCCTCCCAGTGGGAAGTTGGCAACCCTGTGTGTGTGTGTGTGTGTGTTAGAGAGAGACAGAAACAAGATGGATGCTGGGAAGCACTGTTCCCTCTAAGCTGAGTTAGTGTGAGCTAGCTCACAGTTTTTTAGCCTCTGGCTCACACATTTTTGTCTTAGCTCAGGAAACATGGCTCTAGAGCAAGCTACTTTATGCCGCAGACAAATCGCCCGCTCACCACTTTAATGCCAGTAGCTCACAAAGTAGAATTTTTGCTCACAAGACTCCACAGCTTAGAGGGAACATTGCTGGGAAGTGTACGAACATCTCAGACTTCATATGTGAAATGTGTGTAGGAGAGAGGGGAGATATAGCAAATCCAAAGAACCTTTCCTTTACGTGTGAGGTTATAACCAGAATTAAACTTCACAAGTCTTTCCGCAGTACTAGAGGCTGAAGCCCCTCTTTCTAGTATTTTGGTCAACTGTCTGTGGCTCTATACAAAGAGATTTCATACATGGGAAGGAAGTTTTGCCTCCCCCCCCCCATACAGTAGAACATTTGCCCTCTTCTTTATTTAGATATTTTTACCTGGCTTTTCTTTCCAGTGGAGAGCCAAAGCAACTTACAACATTATTCTTCCCTACACTATTTTATCCTAACAACAACCACCTTCTGAGGTAGGTTAGACAGTGAGAGAATGACTGGCCTATGGTCACCCAGCAACTTTCCGTAACAGAGTGGAGATCTGAACCTGGGTCACTCAGATCCTGTTCTGGCACTCTAACCATTACACTGCACTAGCTCTCTTTCCAACATCATGTGGTGCTTATGCAACTGAAAGGGGGAAGAGTTTTGTTTGGGTGGAAAGACACACACACACACACAAAACACACTGCATCTGGGGATCTGACCCTTAAAGGTCTCTGGATAGTAGCGACTTGAAAGACAAATGCCTCTACACTTGTGTGTGGAGAAACATAATCTACTCTCTCTGTGTGTGCTTTCATTGAAACAATAGTTGGGGGAATGGAAAATCACTCCATAAACAGAAAATGATAGGGAGGTGGGCAGAGGCTGAACTGGTGGCATAAATGGATTTTCCCCCAAAAGCTTTTTGAATTTGGGCTTGGAGGGGCTTGAGACACACCGGGAACCAGAGAAAGGCTTTGTCATGGTGGTGGGCTGCCATCTGCCGAGAGAGGGATGGAAACACATAGAGAACTATTTTCCTGGCAGTTGTGGCTGTATCAGTATTTTTATATGTAGTTGTACATGAGGGTGTTTGTGGGGGGTGTAGGGCTGAGTCTGAATGTTGAAGTCTGTATCGTTTGATTCGACTGTTCCCATTCCAACAAAGCTCCTTCCTTCAGAGAAATGAACCTGCATGCCTTCATTTTCAAAATCAGTTGTTCTTGCCCCACACTGGATTTTTTTCTCCATCAGATCAGCAAATTTTCCAGTCTTTTTTCCCATGTAAAAATGGTGTAAGATTGAGGTAAAATAATCAGAAGAGTCTTCAACAACTGAAACCAAAATCAGACAAACCAAAGCTGCGAGGACAACATCTGAGATAAAACAAAAACAAAATGGTCGTAGTGGCCCTTTCCATATAGGCTGTGAAGACATGGATTTTTTTCTTTGGAGTTTTGAAGTGAGCAAAACCTTCACTCTGAGTTTTAAAAGTCACCCCCCCCCCTCTGGGCAGAGAACAGGCAGGGAGGAGGAAATCAGTCAATGGCTTTCCAGGTTCACCTCAGCTACCTCTTAAGAAATAGACAGGGAACAGAGCCTTCTGGAGGCTTCAAGAAAAGTTTCTTTTTTTTGACCCAGCCTGAGCTGGTCAGTGAATTGGGGAAAGAGAGCTGATTAAACTCAGGGGAGTGAGAAGGAAGCTCTATTTCTTTGGGTTATGAATCCATGAGAGCAGACAGAACTCTCCATTGAGGAGGCAGCCATTGGCCTAAAGAGCCAGAGAAAGCTTCAAGATAATGACAACTCTGTAGAGATCTGTAACATCCTAAGCAAAAGAACCCTGTCCTATATTTTAACATCTGATAGGGCATGTATAGAAAGAGGAACATGGAAATTGTGTTTTACCCCATTCGACTCTCTTGCTCAGTCTGGTGCTGGTGAACATTTTCCTTTTAATAAATACTTTATAACTTTTGATGCTGGTAGTGGTTCTCTGTACCACATAGACCCCCACCATCTTGGACATGCTATTTTGAAAGGGGAGGCAGGCAGTTCGCAAGTGGCTATTCCTCCAGGCAATAAACTGTCCCCGTGGTGATCAGGCCCTGAGCAGCAGGAGACACAGAGGCAAGACCTCAGAACTTGGAAGGGAAGCTGGGAGTCCTGATCCCCTCGGCAGGGAATTTCTACAAAGGTCAGGTGGTGGTGGCAGGTTATTGGAGAGAGAGAAAAGCCTCTCTAGGTGTTGAGAAAAACCTTGGAGGGCAGGATGGGCCTGCAGGCCAGAGCAAGCACATCCTGCCATATAGGCCATAATAAATATAAGGGGTAAGAGAGTCAGCTCTGTGTAATGGTTAAGAGTGTTGGACTATGATCTGGGAGACCCAAGACCCCCACCCTGCCATGGAAGCTGACTGGGTGACCAGTTACGCTTAGGGATGCCAGCTCATCTCCAGACTACAGAAATTAGTTCCCCAGAAAAAATGGATGCTTTGGAGGGTGGACTCTGTGGCATTGTACCCCACTGAGGTCCTTGTCCTCCCCTCTCCACCCTCAAATCTCCAATAGTTTCCCAACCGGAGCTAGCAACCCTAGTCCCCCTGCTAGTGGCTGGGGGGGGACACCTGGCAACCCTAAGTATACTCCGAAAGCCAAGCCAAACTCACAAGATTGTAGTTGTGAGGATGAAATAGAGGGGGAAATGTTGTACGCTGCTTTTGGTTCCCTGTGAGGAGAAAAGTGGGCTATAAATACATAATTCTTAAATAAATGCCTTACATAATTTCTGAAATTCTCAGTCAGTTAGGTCATACTTTATTTTAGAGGATGGGTTTCTTTTTTTTAAAAAAAAAACAGCCCACAAAACCCATGTCTAGTGTTAAGAGTTGTAACTTGTCATCCTTCCTTCCCCAAAAAGGAGAGCTAAGAGAAGCTAAGAAAATATTTCCAGCTACTTATAACATGCCATGAAAAATCAGGCATGACAGAACACCATCAGACTATCAGCATCAAAATCCACATCGAATCATCCCTCATAAAATTAAGTCATAAACACCGACCTGAGGGCAAATGTCCTCCCTTACCTCCTAACAAGGTAACTGTGGTGGACTTTGGCAGGCTTCCACTTCACTTGACCTCTGAGTTGGCAAATCTCTGTGTTCCTTTTTTTAAGGGAAGAGCAAATGTTCCCTCTTTCACGTACACATGAAGACATGAAGCTGCTTTATACAGAGTTAGACCCTTGGTCTATCAAGGTCAATACTATCTAATCTGACTCAGAACAGTTCTCCAGGGTCTCGGGCTGGGGACCTTCACATCACTGACTACCTGCTCCTTTTAACTGGAGGTAGCACAGCAGGGAGTGAACCTGGGACCTTCTGCACGCCGCGCTGATGCTCTGCCAGTGAGTCACAGGCCCGGTCCTTGACATGAACACCTGAAGCTGCCTTATACTGAATCAGAACCTTGGTCTATTAAGGTCAATATTGTCTACTCTGACTGGCAGCAGCTCTCCAGGGTTTTAGGCACAGACCTGCTACTCAACCCTTTGTGCTGACCTAGATGGACCAATGCTGTGACTCCATGTAAGGCAGCTTCAGTTTTATTGAAGGACCCTAATTCCCAGAGCTGCACCTTGGTATTCTCTGAGATGTCACATGTGATGTTTCTGGGGCACACTGAAGGCTAGCATTATACTGTCCTTTTTAAAAAAAACAACCCTGTTTGATTAGACAAATGTTGTCGACTAATGATCAGGTATTTAAAGCATTAATTCCTCAGAGAAATGAAAGGCAAAACTCGCCAAACAAGAATCCAGCTCCAGAGAACCCTTCAAGTGTTCTCTGCCTCTGCCTCTGCCTCTCTCTCTCTCATCAAGTCACAGCTAATTTATGGCGACCCTAGGGTTTTCAGGGCATGAGAGTTTCAGAGGTGGTTTGCCATTGCCTGCCTCTACCTCACAACCTTGGTATTCCTTTGTGGTCTCCCACCCTAGTACTAACCAGGGCCAACCCTGCTTAGCTTCCTAGATCTGGTGAGATTGGGCTAGTCTGAGCTATTCTTTAACTCTGTGCCGGCATCAAATCTCTATTTGCCAGTTTGGTGTCGTGGTTAAGTGCACGGACTCTAATCTCTAAAGAGAATTGTGGCCCTAGTTAGGTACCAACTACGTTGTAGTACACTGTAAACCGCTCTGAGACCCATTAGGGGTTATGGGCGGTATATAAATCCCATGTAAATAAAATAAATAAATAAATAATCTGGGAGAACCGGGTTTGATTCCCCACTCCTCCACTTGCACCTGACTGGATGACCTTGGGATAGCCGTAGTTCTGATAAGAGCTGTTCTTGAAAAAGAGCAGTTTCTGTCAGAGCTCTCTCAGCCCCCCCCACCTCACAGGGTGTCGGTTGTGGGGAGGGGAAGGGAAAGGAGTTTGTACGCCGCTCTGAGACACCTTTGGGTAGTGAAGGGCGGGGTATAAATCCAATCTCCTCCTCCTCCTCCTCCTCTTCTTCTTCGCATATTTTAGTGTTGTGTGAATTTTTAGCATCAGAAACGTACAAGCTGAAGAAGAACAATTATTTTTAAGTTCAAATGCTCTTAACCTATTTATAAAGGAACATTTTCTTTAAATCAATAACAACTACGTTATCCCTTTCAGTGCATAATTATAGTAGCAGTGTGTGTGTGTATATAGGTGCATATGCACACGTATCCGAGGTCACTTGAGTATGGTAAGTGTGATAGTGACCTTGAAAAATCCTTCCTGACCAAGGGGGAGTTGTGAGTGGGCAGAGCTGGGCAGGACAGTAGAATTTATTGTGTTTTTGGGAGGCACTGGCAGCCACGCATTTAGAAAACAACAACCACAAGCAGCAGTGTTCCTGTTCTAAAACCAAGATCTCATTCTTCACACGGAAACTGCCATATCATAAGGTCTGTGTTTTGAATAATTTGTAGGTGTAGGTGGATCAAATAATTAGGTGGGATGCTAAAACCACCTGACTGGGGAAGTTAGGGAATGTGGCTCAGTCAAGAAGTTTGCAGGCCAGATGGTGCCAGCTCCTAAACCAGGGGGTGCACACAAGCCACCCCCACCCATAGGGCTGGGGAATAAGGGACCTTACTTTATGCCAGGGCTATCAAATGACCCCCCCATGTTCCAACAAAGTAAATTCAGGCTGCTGTTTACACAAAGACAGTTTTTCACTCCATAGAATATTTGATTCAATATTTATAGACTGTGTGAGAGCCAGGACAGTGTAGTGTTCATAGCATTGGACTAGGATGTGGCAGACCTGAGTTCAAATGGAGGAGGAGGAGGTCAGTGTGGAGTATGGGTTAGAGTCTCGGACTAGGAGCTGGGAGACCCGGATTCAGACCTCCACTCTGCCATAGGAGCTCACTGGGTGACCTCAGGCCAGTCACTCTCTGTCAGCCTCAACTGCCTCACAACATGATTGTGAGGAGAAAGTGGAGGAGGGGAGGACAGCACTTTGAGTCACCACCTGAGAGAACAGTGGGTACATAAAAATAAATAAATGTACACTGTTTTGAGCTCTGTGGAGGAAGGATGGGATACAAACGTGACTGATAGTTGATCAGGTTAATAAATGGCCCACCTACTTGAGATGCGGTGGCTCAAGTGGTTAAGACGCTGAACTGCAGGCTGTGGAAGGTCAGTAGTTCAGCAGTTCGAGACCCGGGTGCCGCATGATGGAGTGAGCTCCCATCTCTAGTTCCAGCTCCTGCCAACCTAGCAGTTCAAAAGCAAGAAATTGCAAGTAGATAAATAGGTACCACTTCGGTGGGAAGGCAACAGCGTTCCGTGCGCCTCGGTGTTTAGTCATGCCGGCCACATGACCACGGAAACGTCTTCGGACAGCGCTGGCTCTTCGGCTTTGAAACGGGGATGAGCACCACAACCCTAGAGTCGGACTTGACTGGCTTTCGAGCAAGGGAACCTTTACCTTTTACTAAACCCATGAAAAAATGCAGTTTTCAAGGTGGTACCAGTTTATAGAACATGGTCTCACTATGCAGGGTTTTGAAGAGCTTATTTATTTATTTATTTACTTCATTTATACCCCACCTTTCTCTCCAATGGGGACCCAAAGTGGCTTACCTTCTCCTATCCTCCATTTTATCCTCACAATAGCCCTGTGAGGTAGGTTAGGCTGAGAGCATGTGACCAACCCAAAGTCACCCAGCAAGCTTCTGTGGCACGAGTGGGGATTCAAACCTGGGTCTCCCAAATCCTAGTCTGACGCACTTAACCACTGTGCCACTCTGGCTCTCCCAGAGCTGATGTTTTGCTGTTCAAGAGCAGCCTTCATGGCAGTTTGCTTCAACCAATGCCCTCAGCTCCTTGTGACAGTATCTATGTAATGATTTTTAATGAAAACATTTCTGGTACTGCATGTATTTTGGTGCAGATCTTTGACCATAATAAATAACTCAACTTCAGTTTTACTGTGACAGTAGAAAAGAGTCCAGAAGCACCTTAAAGACTAACAAAATTTGTGGTAGGGTAGGAGCTTTCATGAGTCACGGCTCACATCTTCAGAGACAGCTAGAATGCGAGTCTATGGGTGCATTCAGACGGGGCATTTTAGCCGGCATAAACTGCTCCGGTTGGAACTGGAGCAGTTTGATCCGGAAGAAACGCGATCGCACTTACCTCCTGACTGCGCAGCACATTGCGATATGCCTGTCCACACTTCAGGCACTCAGCAGAGCACGCCGGCGGGTTTTAAAAAATTTTTTTTTACACAGTTTGTGCATGCGCATAGGCAGGCTTCCTTATAATGAAGATCTTTGCGCAGGCGCAGAACAAGCCAACCCGGAAAGCATGCCTTGAAGCGAAGATGTCCCTTTACATTTTTACTCTGAAACTGGCCTCCGTGAGGTCCCGGACTCGTCTAAAGCCTTACACTACCCCCCCCCCCCTGTTTTACAAACACCGGGGTGAAGCTTTGCCCAAGCGCACATCGAGGAAATTTTTTTTAAAATGGCGGCCGAAAAGTGGAAGCCTTGGGTTTCTGAACGGAAGTGGCTAGACACCGGCGGAGAGCGATCAGACGGGGATAATGCGGTTGGAACCGGGGCACTCAGGATACCACCACTTGGGGACCTAGTAGTAGAATATAATGGTTTAAAGCTGTTTGCAACGGTTAGGGACGGAAGGCAGATGTTCGCCGTGTGATTGCCCGTAAATACACCGATTCCAACCGACATCTATACCAGCGTAAATGCCCCGTCTGAATGCACCCTATATGTCCTATATATGGGAAAGTGGAGTGATTTCAGATGCCAAATGACATTAGCAGGCAAATGACAATAGCAGGTGTGATTGGATTAGGTGTGATATGCAGAGAGGTAGGAGGCATGGAGAAATCAGCACTGGTAATGAAACCTAGGTCTTGATACAGTCCAGGTGGATGCGTTGTCTTGAGTTTCATTATCAGATATAATTCAGCAGTCACTCTTTCTAATCTCCCTTTGAAATTCCTTTGTAAGATAATTGCTACTTTTAGGTCAGCAACTGAATGTCCTGGAAGGTTAAAATGTCCCCCCACTGGTTTTTGAATGTTGTGGTTTCTGATGCCAGACTTATGTCCATTAATTCTTTGTCAAAGGGACTGGCCTGTTTGTCCAATGTAGAGGGTGGGAGGGCATTGCTGACACATGATGGCATAAATCATATTAGAGGATGAGCAGAGGGTATGGCTGATGTTGCTAGGATCTATATGAGAGCAAAGTTGGCATCTTGGTTTGTTGCAGGCCTCGGTACCAGAGTCCACATTACTGTTAAGTACTTGATCATTGTGGATGAAAAGTTGTTTTAGGTTAGCAGGCTGTCTGTAAGCAAGAAAAGGTCGGGGGGCCCAATGCCTGTGTGAGGGAAGTGTCACTGTCCAGCATGGGTTGTAGGGTATTAATAATGCGTTGAACTGGCTTGAGTTGTGAGCTGTAGGTAACCACCAGTGGTGTTCTGTTGTTGTTTTCTTTGGGCTTGTCTTGTAGCAAGCTGTTCCCTGTGACAGCAGATGAAGTAACACCTTCAATCTGCACCTGAGTATCGGTGAACACAAGGCAATGGAGGAGAGTGCCTATTGCTTATTGTGTGTCTATCGTAAGGTCCCTTGCAAACTGCCCCCAGGGAAAATATTCCATCAAGGTCAGTATTGTCTACTCAGACTGGCAGCGGCTTCCCAGTGTCTCAGGCAGAGGTCTTTCACATCACCTACTGCCTGGTCCTTTTAGCTGGAGATGTAGGGGATTGAACCTTGTATCTTCTGCATGCCGAGCAGATGTTTACCCCTGAGCAACAGCCCCTCCCTGAATGTGTTAACGTGTACAGAAACGTCTTCAGACAATTGTGCATCTTACCGAAATGATCACCTGAGATATGAAGCTCAAAGGGTGACCTTGAGCTAGTCATTCTGCCTAATCTCTGTATGTTAAGTGCGGACAAGTTGCTTCTGACTAATGGCAACCCTTTGAATTAATGACCTCCAAAATATCCTGTTGCTAATTAACCTTGCTCGGGTCTTTCCGTCTGAGGGCCACAGCTTCCTTTGTAGAGTCAATCCATCTCATGTTGGGTCTCCTTTCTTCCTGATGCCTTCAACTTTTCCTAACATTATCGTCTTTTCTTTGGTCTTCTGATAATGTGACCAAAGTACGATAGCCTCAGTTTAGTCATTTTAGCTTCTAGGGAGAGTTCAGGGTTGATTTCATCTAGAACCCACTTACTTGTCTTTTTGGCAGCCCACGGTATCCACAAAACTCTCCTCCAACCCGACGCTTCAAATGAAGCAACTTTCTTCCTGTCAGCTTTCTTTGTTGCTTAATCTACTATCAAAAAAAGGGGGGGGAATCACCTCATCTACAAAACACCATCCTGAGCTCCCTTGGAAGAAGAGTAGGATAAAAATGTGGTGAGTGAGCACATTTCCTCTCTGCTAGTTTCACCTCTGGCATTGGAACCCCTGAGAAAAGGGCCTGGGGGGAGAAGGCCGAGGGCACGGGGGATTTTGCACCCCCAAACCATGCACTTCTTTCGCTTTTAAGATTAGATGAACCCACTCTTTCAATTAAAAAAAACATGGAGGAATTTGTGGGAGTTTGCTTGCTTTACACTCAGATTTATGTTAGGGTGATAAAGAGTTAGGCCTTTGGCAAAAGAAAGAACAAAATTTAACTCCATGCAGATGTAACTCCATACAAAAATCAGCGAGGAAGCAAAAACTTCTTCTGGAATTAAAACAATCGCTTTGCCTGCAGCCACACATGCGAAATAATCCACTTTCAATCCACTTTTAGTTGGAAAGTGGATTGAAAATGGATTGAAAGTGGATTATTTAGTCACATAGGGGTGTCAAACATAAGGCCCGGGGGCCAGAACCAGCCCATTCAAAGGTCTTACGCAGCCCACGAGCAACTAGTGCAAGGGAGGGAACAGGAGACTGTTTGGGGGGAGTGGGCAGAGCCACTCCGATTGTGGCTTCAGCATGGCAGGACAACCTCGTCTGCAGCAGTCAGGCAGCGTGAGAGCATCTGCCCAGTGCTGCCTCACTGGCTCTCCAGTCTGCCCTTGTGGGTTTTCCTTTGCGCACCCCCCTCCCAGCCCATGGGGCCTTGCAGTGAGGCTATACCAACTCGGAGCTTTCCAGCTACTATCCTTTATATGCTTTATATCTCTGGGACCTGGCATTACCTTTTATGGCACACATGGCCCGGCCCAACAAAGTGACATTTATGTAGGGTTGCCAAGTGTTACCTTCCTCCGCAGCGGGGGACTCCTGGGCTGATCACGGAGTGCGCGCATCGCATCCACATCACCAGGAAGTGACGTGACGATGCCGGGCACGCTGGGGGCGGGGCCATGACCATCCAAGGGGAAACCATAGAGTTTTCCCTCGGATGACCGTGGCCCCACCCCCAGTGTGGCCGGCGCCGTCACGTCACTTCCTAGTGACGGGCACGTCGGGGGCGGAGTCCCCCCCGGGCCCCAATCCGGCGGCGGTGGGGAACAGGCCTCTGGGGCGGGGGGTTCCCCGCCCCCCGGAGGGACTTGGCAAGCCTACATTTATGTCAGATCTGGCCCTTGTAACAACTGAGTTTGACGCCTCTGATTTAGTGTGTGTGATCGCAAACTTATTTAGGTATGCCAGTTTGTTTCTCTTCAAATTCAAAAAGTCCTGATGATCTTCTCTCATGGTAGGGCTGCCTCTGTTATTAATTAATTACTGGGATCCCACAAAATATCTCCACTGGCAGAAAGGATTTCCAGTCCAAGGAGAAATTTCTCTGCACCAGCCTCATTTAAATAAACGGGAGCAGGGCTCTCCTTGCACATCTTCTTTTAATTTCAGTCAAGGATTGTGTGATGGAACTTCTCCCTGGACTGTGATTTAAGTGTGTGTGTACACGAGAGAGAGAGAGAGAGAGAGAGAGAGAGAGAGAGAGAGAGAGAGACACATATTTTCAGGAGAGAGAGAGAGAGAGAGAGAGACTCATATTTTCAGTCTTGGACATTATTGCATTGTCCTGGGCTGGCCTTGGTCGTTGAAAACCTCTTCTACTGCTTAACAAGATTGATCAGGAATCCATTCTTTCAAATTTAAAATCTGTTAATCAACCGCTGTTTTCAAAAGGACACTGTATAGACAGGGTAAGAGCGCCTGCATCAAAGATGATCCAGTTACCTTTCTTGGAAATGTAATAAGCTTTTTGTGAGCATTACATGTTAGATTGAGGTCCTGCTGCCATCCTGTGGCAGAAGGGGGCAATTGCAGTCTATTGGAAGATGAAGAAGACTCCAGGCAGCAGGAGGTATATAGCCCTTGCTGATTCTCTGCTCCCAAATGTGGCCTCCTAAAGCTCCTTTAGCCTAGACATATTTGTGTGTAATACATAGTGGGGATATGTGTTTAAAATGGGATTGTAAAAGCTACCTCTGCTAGAATGCCTAGTCTGTCTCTCTTCACTATGATCCATCATCGGGGGGGGGGGGGGAATACAAATGTTGTAACGTGCAAACATCATGAAGGCTTCCATTTGTTACCCAGGATTGGCAATGGGGTGGTAGTGTTTTCGCCTACCTTACACTGGAGCAGGGGAACAACGGGTAGGGGCGTGGCTGTTAAATAGGTTGGTCACTTTGGCAGAATAGGGCAGAGATAAGGAAGTGGAAAATGGTGAGCACCTTAAGCCGTCCCGTGTTTTGGGAACTGGGGGGGACTTCAGGAATGGTCTGCGGGCTAAGGCCCTGGGTGCCTCTTGGGTAAGCTCCTCTCTGCAAGCTGTAGGGTTTCAGGGGTAGGCGCTCCTGGGAGGCTACCTGTGGCTGGGCTGCTGGTCGCAAGCCAGATTAATGGCCCAAGACCGGGGCTGGTGGCTCGCCCACATATCAGACAAGGAGGCTGGTCAGCCTGACACCTGCCTTGTCTGTTCCGCTACCTAGGAAATGCTCCCTTCCCGGTTGCTGTTAATATATTGTATATAGTTAATAAAGTGGCCCTTGTTTGATCCAAACTGTTGTCCGTCTCGTTATTCCGGCTGTGGGGGCAAGTGTCATATGTTAAAATAGTCTCAGAACGGGTGTCATGACGAACACTGAAAGCAGAGAACGAGGGGGAAACAACATCAGAACCAGCTGTTGCCATATATATTTTCTTTATTTCACATTTATTTACAACATTTATATGCCTGCCTTACACCACCTAATGAAGCAATTTCATCTAATTTTTTTAAAAATAAAATCTTGTCCTTCCTCTGTGAAGTTTAGGTAGCAAACACACTCTCCTTTCTCACATTCGGGATGGTCAGCCAGCCGCCGTAACAACATTATATCATGAGAGAGGGTTTTTTCCGGTAACTACTGTGCCACCTTGTTCAAGTGAGAATTACCTGACTCTATCAAGAGGAGCCATAGTCTCATCAGACAGAAGCAAAGGGAAGAAGTTCTTTATTGTCAGGAAGTAAGGAACTATTATCACCACACTCTCCTCTTTTCACTCAGGTCAACCCATTCAGGGACAGAATCTGCAAGGTGTTCTCCACAGACGGCTACTTCACATTTGAGGACATCCTTGGGATGGCATCTGTCTTCAGTGACCTGGCATGTCCCATCCTTAAGATAGAGTATGCTTTCCGGATATACGGTATGATGTTCCCCTCAACTGTGTTTCTCAGGCAGGACCCAAGAAGCGGTAGAGCTCTAGAAGTCAGGAGGGAGCCTTTGGCTCAGCAGGTGCTGTCAAACAGCAGAGGTACAGGACAGACTGCGCAAGAGTGGCCCCAGTGTTTTTTTTAGGCTCAGGGCCCCAACGTCAACCTGAACCAAAAGCAGAGGTGAGCTCGCTTGCTGAAGTCGAAAGAGGAAGTCTCTGGATGAAGAAATAGAGAATAGAATGGAAGAGGCTGTTGGAAGTTCACCAAAGATGGAGAGAGGCCATAATCGAGTGGTAGATCATATGCTTTGCATGCAGACAATTCTAGGTCCCTTGTGACTCAGTTGAAAAGAAACCTAGTTATAAGGATGCGGCACATTTTGTGGTGAAACTGTTTGGCAGCCAAACATACTGTGTTCGACACTCACTGTCACATCATGAGCCGCACAGAAATTTGTTCAGCTGCCTGATGAGAAGTGGCGAACAGGTGGTGAGCCCAACTGGCAAGCCCAACTAACCCAGTTGGCAGGCATGGGGTTGAACCTGGACCACATCCTCCCCCACTAAACTATGGCCCCTCATCATCTTTCTCACGATCTACCCTTCTGCCTATTTGTTATCATACCATCCACAAACAATTATTGTGACAGCTTAATCCACAAATCATCTCATTTTCACATCAACTTTTGTGGTCTTTGCATGTACATTATTCCAATAGACAATGTGCATGTAAAATGTAATGCCAATCAACTGAGACACGAATAATGTTGAAAACGCTATGCCTTGTACAGTGGAGAATCTGGTGTGTGGTGGTGGGGGGAATAGGAGATGACAGAATCACTAATTCAGTTGGCGCAAGTGAGTAGTGAAATAAAAAATGGGGGGGGGGGGTTATCCAAACAGAATGGATGCAGAATTCAAAATGCAACCTTTCCAGATGAAGCAGGGTACTTCTGATTACTAGGTGATGGGGAGGAATGGTAGGTAATGGTCCGTCAGCTCCACAGCCTGCTTGTGGACTTCTCAGAAGTAACTGGCCAGCCAGTGTGGGAGGAACAGTGGGGTGGACGGATCTTTGGTATGATCCTGAATGGCAGTTCTTAATGGATTGGGGTGGGGGGCTAACTGGGCTGCTGTTTTGCCTTACACCCTCCTGAATCCTCCCACCCCATCCCTCTATTGTGCATTCCCCACCAGATTTCAACGAGGACGGCTTCATCGATGAGGAAGACCTTCAAAATGTCATCCGTCGATTGCTCAACAGTGAAAACATCAGAGAGGAAGTGATTGTGTCCATGGCCAACCGTGTGCGTATCCCCATAGCAACCCCTTCCTTTTAGGAACTCTGCAGAGACTTCAAGGAAGAGGTCTGCTGCTGTGGCAAGTTCTGAGAAGGCCAGTCCATGGGATGAATATGAGCTACTAAAATCATGCTCCGGCAGGAAAGGCCAATGTAATCCTTGGCTTAACTGACAGAAGCCTGCGGTCTCAATTTAGGTGCCTGGTTCAGTGCCCAAAGGTTTCTCCTATGGGCTTCTTGTGTTGCCCTGGGTCAGTATGATCAGAGAGAATTCACTGGTCTGGATTAATGCATCCTTTTCTATTCCAAGTAGGTGCTGAAGGACGCTGACTTGGATAATGACAAAATGCTCTCTGCGACGGAGTTTGAACATGCCATGAACCTGTGTCCGGACTTCCTAGAGTAAGAACCGATTTCTAGGGCGCCAGACTTTGCCTGCTGCCCCACAAACTGCACCCGAGGCCTGGAATCCCTTATTCCTTTCTTAGCCTTGGAGTTTTGTATTTATGAGAGGGAGCGGTCAGCCAGAGATCTGTTCCAGAACAGGAATTCTGGGGGCCTTTTCATAGGTCCTTCCATAAAGTTACATGGATTACCTCTGTCTCAAGAACAGATTGGGTTGTCTTGATAGGAGGTGAAGCTGGCTTGTTCCAGTGGGAGCCCCTCCCAAAGCCCCCCTGGGAGCCAATCCCTGGCCAGCCAAATGCCAGTTTCAATAAGATGCCCCTGCATCTTGGGCTTTGGCCCGTCTCTGTGGTCCTAGCCCAGGAATCTAATGGACCTCTGCTCTCAGCTCCTTTAGGATCGACTTCTGATGAAGGGGAAGGCAGCATGAAAGATGCAGGCAGCTTGTGAGTGACGATGACAACATCAAATCCCCCACCAGCCTCCATGGGGATTTTAGTGAGGACCCCAGCCGACAAATCTATGTATTTTCCAGCAGATATAGGATTAAAAGGTGCTTCAAAATAAAGGAAAGAAGAGCCTGCCAGGTTCCTGGTTTTCATTTCCATAAAGGGTGGCCATGGTGAGTGGCACTGGGCAGGGACAGGAAGAGGACTGGCTGCAGGAAACCTTAGACCCAGGTCAGAGGGACAGCTGCTGCACTGGCCGATGGACTTCCCAATGGCAACCTTGGTCTGCATGGGCATGAGTGGATATGGCCACTTTTCTTTCTTTTTTAGTTTAGTATATTGCCTTTGGGAGGGAAGGTGGCATTGCACAGTCCAGTCTTGTCAGATCTTGGAAGCTAAGCTGGATGGGACACCATATAGGAAGACTCTGCAGAGGAAGGCAATAGCAATCCGCCTCTGCTTCCCGCCTGCCTTGAAAGCCTGATGGCAAATATGTATGTATGTTGTCTTCAGAGCCATCCAAAAAGTATGGTGAATCAGGATGACTGTTCCAGGTCCTGCACTGGGGGTGGCCGGGCAGGCACTTCCTAGAAGATGCCACTGATTATCTAGGTGGCAGTGCCTGCATGAGACCAGTTGGCCAGATGGTCAGGGGTGTCTTGGGGTTGAAAGTGCACTTCAAGGAGGAGGAGGAGGAAGCAGAAGAAGTGGTAGTAATGGTAGTAGTAGTAGTAGTGGAGGAGGAGATTGGATTTATACCCCACCCTTCACTCAGAGTCTCAGAGCAGCTTACAATCTCCTTCTCTTCCTCTCACCACAACAGACACTCTGTGAAGTAGGTGGGAGGGTGAGAGAGCTCTGACTGAGAACTGCTCTTGAGAGAACAGCTCTAAGAGAACTGTCGTTTGTCCAAAGTCACCCAGCAGCTGCATGTGGAGAAGTGGGAATCAAACCCAGTTCTCCCAGATTAGAGTCTGCACTCCTAACCACTACACCAAAGTGGCTCACTCAGCCGCTAGGGGAGATAATGCAGCCCAGGTGACCAGGGGCATAGACTTTCAATTTTCCTGGGAGGTGGGTGGCAGGGGCTGGGTCAGAGGCATTGCTATGCTATGTCCTTAAAAGAACTGGGGCCCAGTGGCATCATAGAGAGGAGTCAGTGATGTCACAGGCCATTGTCACTATCTCTGTAGTGCAGCCATGTGGGATTTAGGGAGGGGCTCCCCAGAAATTTAGGGGGGCCTGGGAACCCCTCGATCTTCCCCCCCAGCAATGCCCCTGGGCTGGGCTAAACCCAGGAAAAGGTGGGAGTTGGCCAGTGGTTATAGTGGTATCTCAGCAGTCTCCTGCTGTGTCCTGTTTTTGAAATTCACTTTTAGAATAGTCACTTTGAGATCTGCAAATATACATACCATGTGCATTGGAAAAACTGATGGTCACAAATTTGGCAGTAAGAGAGGCAACACAGAAAAGCCTGTAGGGGAACATTTTAAAGTTTTCCTGGACATTCATTTACAGGAGTCTTGTTTCTGCCTTATTCATACGGGTGACTTATGTACTGCAATTTACTAAACTGTGGCATCACAGATGCCTTCATTTGGTAAATGCAGGGCTGGAGTCTCTGAACAGGGCAAAATACAAAGCAGCTGAGTAAAAAAGGAAATACAAACAAACAACAGAGCGACCAGCACTTATTCAGAAAATGGTGTTTTGGCTGCTCAGAATTTTTTTTAAATCTCTTTTTAAAAATGTAATTTATTTCATGTATATTCCACTTTTCTTCTTCACAAGAATAATAATAAGAATTGATTCTCATACCCACTTTTCTCTACCCTAGTAAAGGTAAAGGTTCCCTTGCTCAAAAGCCAGTTGAATCCGACTCTAGGGTTGCGGTGCTCATCTCCGTTTCAAAGCCGAAGAGCCAGCGCTGTCCGAAGATGTTTCCGTGGTCATGTGGCCGGCATGACTAAACACATCTTGGTTAAACACCCTAAGGAGTCTCAAAAGTTACTTACAATTGCCTTCCTTTCCTTTCCCCACAACAGACACCTTGTGAGGTAGATGGGGCCGAGAGAGCTCTGAGAGAACTGTGACTGGCCTGAGGTTACCCAGAAGGCTTCAGGTGGAGGAGGACTGGGGAATTAAACCCAGCTCTCCAGGTTAGAGTCTGCTGCTCTCTTAATCACCACACCATGCTGGCTCTCAGAAGTGTTAAGAATGGATAAAATCATACAATATGCAAACTAAACACAAACACATATAAACCAAACTTATTTACACATTTATTTATTTCTAATTTTGGTTACAGATTCAAATAGCAGCATTCAGGGCAGGAGATGGGCAGGTAGCAACCAAAACAAGTAGTTGCCTATCCCCAGCCGGACAAAAAAAGCACCAGTGCAAACCACAGCACCACAAGACTGCTTGTGCACAGTTCCCCCTTCCAGCTTCAATGGCAGCCAGTTGTATACAAGCATCTCCAGGCCAAGCCCCACCCCCACCCCGTTTGCTAACGAGTCTTATGTACATAACAAGCTGGCCACTGGAAAGCCAAAGGAGGTGGATGCCAGCATGCAGGCACTGGAAACAGGAAGTGCCAGCTTCCAATTAGTAAAGGTTTCCCTTGCTCGAAAGCCAGTCGAATCCAACTCTGCCTATCCCCGACTCCAAGCCGAAGAGCCAGTGCTGTCCGAAGACATTTCCGTGGTCATGTGGCCAGCATGACTAAACGCTGAGGTGTACGGAACGCTGTTACCTTCCCACCGAAGCGGTACCTATTTCTCTACTTGCAATTTCTTGCTTTCAAACTGCTAGGTTGGCAGGAGCTGGGGCCAGAAATGGGAGGTTACTCTGTCACGTGGCACTAGGGTCTCGAACTGCCAAACTATTGACCTTCCAGTCTGCAGTTCAGCATCTTAACCACAGGGGGAACTTCAACACTATATTAACATGATCAGAACATTCTTTCAGGCTGAAGGATACACTCCACAACACTGGGAAATACTACTGGCTGACACAAGATCATAGAGTATGCATGGGCAATAAGGAATCATCTTGCTCTTGTTGCTTGTTCTTCAACATTTCAGCCACAACTGGTGGGCTCTCCTCCTTTGGAGGTTTTTAAACAGGCTGACTCTGTGAACTTAGGCAGATCAGGTGCTTTCTTACACCCCCAGGGAAATACTGATCACCACTTTGGGGTCAGGAAGCAATTTTTCTCCAGGCCAGTTTGGCCAGGGATCCTGGAGATTTGTGTCATCTTCTGGGTGTGGAACAGGGGTCACTGGGGGTGTGGAGGGGGAGGTATTTGTGAATTTCCTGCATTGTGCAGGGGGTTGGACTAGATGACCCTGGAGATCCCTTCCAACTCTACGATTCTATGATTCTCTATGATTCTATGAACTCTTAATTCCTCACACAATGAAACTGCTTTAGCAGACTGGACCCCACCCTCTCCACTTCAAGTGCGCCACAAAGTCTTGTTTGCTTTATGAGGCAAGCATAAGACATTTTACAAGATTGTTCTCCTCTAGTCCATTTTTTCCTCACAACCACCCTGTGAGGTAGGTTAGGCTGAGAATGTGTGACTGGCCCAGGGTCACCCAGAAGCTTTCATGGCAGAACCATGCTGTTTGAAGAGCACATTGTTTGTGGGAATGTCTGGATGTACATTTATACTGATTGATGCCCAGAGACCACTACGGTGGAGCATCCAAAGTCCAGATCATTCATAGTGTTGAATGAAGGCATGCATAGTTGTGAGAACTGTGTACTGTGAACACTGGCTTGGATCTCATGGAAGATTTCTGTGTGCAGGACGGTCTTTATGCAAGCAGAAGCACTAAAATTGTTCTTCAGTGTCTGTCTGAGTGAATGTGGTTGTCGTTCCTGCTGTCTTTTCTGCCTACGCAAAACGTAGCACAAGCCATTTCTACTGGTGCAATTTCAAAAACCAATAAAATGATGCAAACCACCTACCTCGCAGGGTTGTTGTGAGGATAAAATGGAGGAGAGGAGAATCTTGTAAGCTGCTTTGGGTCCCCACTGGGGAGAGAGGCAGGGTAGCAATGAAGTAAGTAAGTAAATAAATAATAAATATGTTGTATCTTGAGTTGCTCTACATCCGTATTGTTGTTTTGTCAAAAATTATATTTAAATTGTGATGTGTCACTGCAGCCGTTGTGCTACTGCTTGGCGCAAGCTTTCAAGGGGACAATTTAAGGACAATTTCCTCCATGCTTGCGTATTGCTGGAACCACACTTCTAACAGAACACATATAACTGAACATGAGTAAAGGGGTTAGAGTTACTTCACTTCCTAACAGGTGATTGAGCTAGCCAGAAACTCCGGCACGTACACAGTAAACCCATCCATTAGTTTAGCTCAGAAGGAGACAGATTGAGCCATGTTCCCCCAAAGCAACTCACACAGATGACACAAACAGAGACTAAATGGTCTCTTTCTAAAGGACATCTCTCTTTTCAAATGCTAGTAGCGGAGTGTGAGACCAAGTTTCAAAGAGTGAAGGCTTAAACCTCCCCTCTCTTTCCTGCATGGCCCCCGAGGCAAAGTGAGCCTGCAGCCTGCATTTCATGGAGGTAACAAGACACTAGAGATTCTGTCTTTGAGCCCCAAATCAGTGTTCCTGGCAGTGGCTTGGGTGGGTGAGAAAGTAGATGCAGCAGAATGGGGAAAAGTGTAAAAGCTGAGTTTGAGACCAGCGTGGAGCAAATGGAAGACTGGGGGTGGGGCATTTAATCACTGCACTGCCTCCCCACTGGTATTGTTCCTATTGTCTGCAGCTTACCCTGGATATTGCTGGGCAACAAGACTTAGTGATACAGTCAAGAAAAAAACCCATCTGCTTTCATCTTAAGGACTAACAAAATTTGTGGCAGAGTATGAGCTTTCGTGAGTCACTGCTCACTTCTTCAGATACAGCTAGAATGTGAGTCCACTCACATTCTAGCTGTATCTGAAAAAGTGAGCTGTGACTCACAAAAGCTCATCCCTTGCCACAAATTTTGTTAGTCTTTAAGGTGGTACTGGACTCTTGGGGCGATTTCGCACTAGAGCTGCCTTGTGGCACAGCTGCCGTTTGCCCCAAGACTATTTGTCAGTTTCACACCCGAGGCTGCGGGGCTGCATTTGACCCGCGGCTTCGCCCGATTTCCTCCGCAGTTTCGTGATTCTCAAAAAACCAGGATCACGAAACTGTGGAGGAAATTGGGCGAAGCCGCGAGTCAAAATGCAGCCCCGCAGCCTCGGGTGTGAAACTGACAAATAGTCTTGGGGCAAACGGCAGCTGTGCCACAAGGCAGCTCTAGTGCAAAATCACCCTTGCTCTCTTCCACTGCTGCAGACAGACTAACACGGCTACCCATCTTGATCCATCGGCTTTTATGATAGCCCACTCTCAAATCGTCCTTTCTTCTACTTCGGCTTTTCTCCCAAAGGCTCCGGATCAGGCTCTGTATTCGAAATAGCTGTCTCGGACCTCTCTCTCTTGTGAGGTCACCCTTTTCCCAGAAGGGAATGTCTGGTATGTCCGTAGGTTCTCCGGAGACACCCGGTGAAGATGCCACAAGGTTTTGGCACTCAGAGGCGGGCTAAAGGAGGGAAGCAAGCACAGAATGGAGAAAAGGGTCACATCATGACTGTTGGCTAATCCCAGAGAGGCTATTGCAGCCGTAGAGAATAAAGGTGGAAACTCCAAGAGCTGATCTTCTCAGCAATTCCTGAAGAGTACAGGGACCATACATTCCCCCCCCCCCCCCCCGATGAACCTTGATTTGCAATTCATTCTCTCTCATAATGTCATGGTGGGTCTCAGATATGGTTGCCAACTCCAGGTTGGGAATCTCCTCAAGATTTGGGGAGGAAGCCTGGAGAAAGTGGGGCTTGGGGAAAAGAGAGACTTCAGCAGGCAATGCCAAAGTGCCAGAGAGTCCACCTTCCAAAGCAACCATTTTCTCCAGGGAAACTAGTCTTCGTAATGTGGAGATAAACTGTAAATCTGAGAGATCTCCAGCCCCAACTCTAGGACTCCCAATACATATTTATATTTGTTGATTTAAGAATGTATAACCAACATCAGCTAAAGCCCTTAACACAGCATTTGAGACTCTAAGAACATAAGAAGATCCCTTCTGAATTAGAACAATGGCGTATCTAGTTCCTGCATTCTTTTTCCTGTCGTTCCCCTACCTTGCTACTGGTCATTGATACATTGCATTGGAATATGAAGGCTTTAGCCATCATAGCTATGGCTGTTGTTGGACCTCACTCCCATGATCTTGTCTTATCCCCATCAAAAGTCATCTCAACTAGTAGCCATCACTGTATTTGGCGAGTCCTTAGGGTTGCCCACGTCCAGGTGGCAGCTGGAGATCTTCCGCTATTACAGCTGATCTCTCAGAGATCAGTTCACCTGCAGAAAATGACCACTTTGGAAGGTGGACTCTATGGTGTTGAAGTCCGACCCCTCTACAAACCCTGCCCTTTTAAGGCTCCACCCCCAAAATCTCCAGGTATTTCCCAACCCAAAGCTGGCAACCCTATGTGCCCTACAGGTTACTTTTGCACTGTGTGAAGCAGTACTTTCTTTTGTTAGTCCTCAATCTACTGGCCTTCAACATTCCTGGTTGCCCACAAGTTCTAATGTTAGGAAAAAGGTTGAAAAAGTTGTCTCTATGCCCTTTATCCATGCCATGCTTCACTGTACAAGCCCCTGGGTTAGAAAGATGGCTTTATTTGCATAAAGCCAAAATTTAAGGGGCTATCAAAATAGTAAAAAGCTAAATTTCATTTTAAAAGCTCGTATTTAGAAGGGGAAAATAATATCATACATACACCATACAAAGCCATGTAAAGTTCTTCACTTGACACCTTGACCCTGTTTTCACTTCCCACCTTTCCCAAATTCCCCTCCAAGGTGCCCATAAAATCCAAATAGACCAGACCTTCGGTTCTTTTCATACTAATTTAAAGATACAGCCAACAGGTGTCTGGCTGTTTTCGGGGGTCTTTTTATTTTTCTTGGAAATTAGTTTCCTGGCTCTGCTGCAAAAGCATGAATGCTTCTGGCTCACAAGAGAATCCAAGCAGAGCAAGCAAAGTCAGGGTCAGGCAAAAGGTGTAGTCCTGGCAAATAGGCTCCCAGTGGAGTCTAGACAGTGCAGAAGCTTTGCAGCATAATTGGGAACATGAAATCTGGCCATTTCCTGGGTGGTTTGTTTTATCCTGTGCATGGGAACCAATGTTCCAAATATAGAAGACTTTTTTCTTTACTCTTTGGGAGGGAAAATGCTTGCTGTAAATAATTTCAAGGATCTTTTAGCTGTACAAAGTAGTCTGCATACTGGTCATTGCTCATCACCACAGTCTTGTGAAAAATAGTCCAGATCAGGGCAGATTTAGCATTTTGCAAGCTAAGGGGAGCTTTTTGAGACCCTCTGAGTAGGAACAGGATGTCAAGGCCTTAATCCAGCTCCAGAATGGTACCTGAAGAGCAAAGAGCAGTAGATGACCCTCCACAAGGCAGTTTTTAAAAGACAACCAGTTTTCGCCAAAGAGACAATGCCTTCCTCATGGCCCCAGTTGTTCTAACTTAATATGCAGTCTAAACTTCTGCAGGTTAACTTAGCAATAGGACTCGCTGTGTTCAGCAGAGCTTACTCTCAGGGAACAGTGCCTTAGCCGTTTGTGGTTATTCCGAGTTTGTTCTGCAAAGGGATCTTGTGGGTTATTCAGTGTTTTAATTCTTTATTGGTTTTGACTTGTTGAACACTTACGATGTCTGTGTCCACCATCTTCTGCTGTTTTGTTAGCTGCCTCGGGTTTGCAGAGATAAGGTGTGATATGAATATTTTAAATAAATAAAATTCATAACTTGCCCAGCTTTAGTTAGCTCAGAGCACTGAAGGCACAGAAGCTGACCTGGTTAGAAATGTTCTAGATTTGAAAAGATGAGAAATCTCCCCATGTGTCTTTGTGTGGATGACTAAACACAAGACAGATTGAATTATTGGGGGGGGGGGTATGTTGAGCACACATTCTGCACCATTTCAGATTCCTCAAAATGGCCTGCAGAAAGACATTCATGAACTTTTTAAAGTTTGTTGTTTAGCTCTGATTAATAATTGCACTCAAGCCAAGCAGTAAAGAATGAATTGGGCTAAGGTTTAAAAGAAAACTGTCATGTTTCTATTGACTTTAAAGTGGATGAAAGGGGTTCTAGTTTGTTTGAAGACTCAACTTTGTGAGGGTGTTACGGATTCCCATTTCAAACACGCAAAACATCATTTCGGAACACTGGTAGAGCTTATGAAGCTGCCTTGTACCAAGTAGGACTATTGGTCTCTTTAAGAACATAAGAGATGCCAATGTTGGATCAGGCCAAAGGCCCATCCAGTCCAACACTCTGTATCACACAGTGGCCAGAAATACCAGTGCCATCAGGAGGTCCACCAGTGGGGCCAGGACATTAGAAGCCCTCCCACTGTTGACCCCCCCAAGCACCAAGAAGACAGAGCATCACTTGCCCCAGAGCCCCTATCTATACCTTGTGGCTAATAGCCACTGATGGACCTCTGCTCCATCTTTAGCTCAGTGCCATTTATTCTAAGTGGAAGCAGTTCTCCAGGGCCCCAGAGAACATTTCCCTGCTTAATACCTGAAATCCTCTAAGTGGTGCTGCAAGGATCAGGATGCTCTACCACCCTGGCATACTCTGGGCATGCAGAAACCCCATCCGCTGAGCAGATCATCTCCTTGGCTTGCAGAAGGTCCCACGTTCAGTCCCCAGCATCTCCTTTTAGAAGGATCAGGCAGTAGGTGATATGGAAGACCTCAGCCTGAGACCCTGGAGAGCCACTGCCAGTCTGACTAGACAATGCTGACCTTGATGGACCGATGGTCTGATTCAGTATAAGGCAGCTTCAAGTAAGTTGATCCAAAAGAAAACTGTGTTTGGGGCAAACTCTGTTTCACCCAACAGTCTGCCTTTAGTTGTGGGTCTCTCTGATGCCCCAGAAGAGAGGAGTGTGGAGAGGAACAAACCTAATAGTTAGCAAAGGACATAGGGACACAAGCCCAAACTGAAAAAACAAGTATGAGGCATTTTAAATGTGACACTACAGAAAGCTGCTATCCATGCAGGGTTTCACATAGCTCAATGTCTAAAGGCATGCTGGTGCATAAATGCTGCATACACAGGAGCTTGTGACATGGAATCATTCCTTTTTTGTTTGCTTGCTTGCTTGCTTGGTGTCTTGTTTTACAATCAGCTCACATTTTCCCACTTAATTACGGAGTTGTGCAAAATTGCTATTTCCTTCCACTAGAGGGTGATCGTGAAATGCGGGTCCACAGAGCCACATACCAACTTGAAAGCTGGCACACTGTCTTATTCTGCCCACTTTCCCCTAAAAGATATTACATGGCTTTTGTTTCTGAATTTTGCTGTGGACCACTACTACTACCTACTTTTTTGGGGTCTACTTTGGGAATATCAGTATTTAGCCACTGCAAAGAAAACACTTGAACTGGAAGAAAAAGAACCTTAGAAGTTTCATTGGGGAATACCACCATTTGGTTTATATTGACTCTTGATTTAATGCATCAAATAAGTATTACTAACACGGACTCACTAACTCTTGAATTCATTGACTTAAACGAAAAGTTATTATTTTTATGACTAACTGGATACTAACTGTTAAAGACCTTCCTTTCTTGAGCTTTTAGTTATAGTATGGGTTGCTTTATTTGCTGTCTTGTAACCTGGTTTTTTTTTTCTTCCCCTTCCCTTTTCTATTTTCTGTAGTTGTGTAGGTGTAACAAAAATAAATAAAGCTACCCTGTTTTCAGGGGATTAAAAAAATAATAAGTATTCTCCAGCATTGTTAATATAAGGACTACTACATGTTTCCTTTGCTCCCAGACTTTAATAGGATTTGTGTGTTCTGTCTGCAATCAGTGGGATATTTGATTAGCTATATGTTTGTTATAGTTTCAACTGGACACCTTCCATTTTTTGCTCCTTCCCAGCTTACCAAGAGCACAAATAGGTATCAGCTAGCCCTACCCTGTGTGTCCCCTGAAGCTAGCAAAACATCCTACATAGGATGCAGGCAAGGAGGCTGTGGTGGAATAGGCCTGCTCTGGCCTGCAGGACCTGTTTCCACCCTGGCATCCTGGGTTTTTGCAACACCTGGATAGGTTTTGCTTCCACTCTTGGGCAGCTCACCACCACCACCTGAACTTCTGCTGGAATTGCTCACTAGGTGGGAGTCAGGACTCCCAGCTTCCCTTCCAAGTTCTAAGGCTTTGCCTTTGTGTCTCCTGCTGCCCAGCCTCTGGTCACCACGGGGACAGTTTACAGCCTCGTGCACCCTTGCCAATAGCCACTTGCCAACTGCCTGCCTTCCCCCTGGTGCCCCTTTTAAAATAGTGTGACCAAGACGGTGGAGATCCATGTGGTACAGAGAACCACTCTCAGCATCAAAAGTTATAAAGTATTTATCAAAAAGAAAATGTTTACAAGCATACTTTTAACACAGCACCGGATTGAGCAAGGAATAAAAAAATGGGTGAAACACAATTCCTCTGTCCCTCTCTCTATACATGCCCAATAAGATGTTAAAATAGGACAGGCTCCTTTTACTTAGGATGTTACAGAGCCCGATTCGATTATCTTGAAGCTTGCTCCAACTCTTGAGTTGAGCACATGGTTAATGGCTGCCTTGCCAGTGGAGAGGTCTGTGTGCACTCATGAATGCAGCAGCACCCAAGGAAAAGAGAGCTCCTTCCTGCTGCAAGGAGTTTTTACCAAACCTGTTTCTCCACCCACTGACCAGGTCAGCCCAAGTCAAAGAAGCGTTTCCTAGGGCTTCTTCCTAGAGATTAATCCTGGATCCATTCTAGCCTAAAGTCCTCCAAATCTCTGTTCCCTACTTGGAGGGGGGGAGTGGGAAGCTTGAGCATCCCGTGGTCTAGACCTATTAGCATTTGTATGATGGTAAGTCTGGAGAGCAAGTGCACTGACTTCCTCCTTCCCAGCCTGTTCTCAGCCCAGAGGGGGGGAAACCCTGTTAAAACACAAAGTGAAAGTTTAGCTCATTTCAAAACTCCCAGGAAAAAATGCATTTCTTCACAGAGGCTGTAAGATCTTGTCTGCTTTCATCCAGCCTCATAAAAGTTCTGGAGAACTTGACATCTTGCACACTTGCAGGTTAGATCCTGTCTAAATTCCATGCATGGAAAAGCAACTGCCCTGCCTCCCCACTCAAAGCAGCCCAAAATTCCTCTGGAATTCTGTTCTTGCCCCCCCTCCGAAGCAAGATAAGGGGGGGGGGGTTGGAGGGCTGCTGCAAAAGGGGGCAATAGTCCCTCCCCATTGCACATCCAGATCTTTTCAATGGGATACAACCAAGTGTTGTGTTATTTTGGCTTCTGTTTTTGGATTCCATTATGGACTAATATGCCATCGAGTTGCAACCAACTCATGGCGACCCCATCCACAGGGTGTTCCAGGCAAGAGACAAGCAGAAGTGTTTTATCAACATAGCAACCCCAGTCTTTCTTTGTTCTAACTGTGGCCAACCATGCTTAGCCTTCAAGGGTTTGATGAGCTCAAGCTAAGCTGGGCTGTTCGTACAATGGTAAACCACCTCTGAACGTCTCTTGCCTCAAAAGCCCTAAGGTCATCATAAGTCTGATGCAAAAAGAAGAACCACCAATACTGCCACCTACCTTTTCGTGCTCATAGTCATGAGGGAAGTAGGGAATAAAAATCTAAGGTCATCATAAGTCTGATGCAAAAAGAAGAACCACCAATACTGCCACCTACCTTTTCGTGCTCATAGTCATGAGGAAAGTAGGGAATAAAAATCTGCCTCCCATTATACACCAATATTTAACCAAGGCCTACATCCTGTTAGAAGAATGACCTCGTGACTATCTTAGAGCAGTGTTTACCACCCTGTGAGTCAGGACCCAAAAGTGGGTCTCAAAGCCTCTGAAAGCGGATCAGCTCTCCCTAATGGCAGCTCCTGCCCTTTGCATCCTTCTCTTTCTTTACTTCTCACCGACTTTTCACATTCTCATCTTCCTCTCCTTTGTGACAATAATGAGAAGAAAAAAGCTGTTCTGGAACTAGTAACTTCTCTGTAGCAGCTGAAAGAGAGAAGGGAGGCTGGATGGAGAGTAGGTGTGAGCTGTTCTGCAGGCCATGGGAAAAACAGCGGAGGACAGAAAGAGGCATATGTGCACGCAGGGGCTTTGTCTTGGTGCTACTCCTTTCAGCAGCTGAACCTCTTGCCCAGCCCCTGTAGTGCCTCACTGCCCTCTCTCACTGCTATGGGAGATGTACCGCACCAAGCCCCTTGCTGCCAGACTCTTCACCACCATCTGCCATCTTCACATATCTCCTCAGCCCAGTGCATCACGTCAAACCCCAGCTCTCGCCCAGCTGGCAGAGGAGGAGGAAGAGGTGAACTCCCACTTACTTGGGGTTGATAGTGTGGGCAGCTGCATCCTTTGTGTGTGGCTTGTTAGCTTTTCTACATGGGGCTGCTGCCCTTGGGGCAACTCTGGAAGCTGCAGCTGGTGCAGAACGCTGCAGCCAGGCTGTTGATGGGCTTCCCTATGCGGGAGCACATTCAGCCTGTGCTGAAGTCGTTGCACTGGCTGCCAATAGCGTTCCAGATTCACTTCAAGGTGCTGGTTTTGACCTTTAAAGCCCTTTGTGGTCAGGGGCCTGCCTACCCGAGGGACCGCCTTTCCCCGCATGTCCCCCAGAGAGCACTGCGATCTGGAACACAAAACTGCCTGGCCTTCCCTGGGCTTAGGGACGCCAATGAGCTCCCTAGTGAGATCAGAGCACTGTGAGATCTCCAGTAATTCCGCAGGGCCGTGAAAACGGAGCTTTTTTGCCGGGTGTTTCAGTAAGAATGATTTCATCAGCTGTGCTGCACTTGCATTTTATTACATGATACCGCCACATTTAAATGGTTTTAACTATATCTGGAATTTTATTGAATTGTATGCAGGGCTCTTTTTGTAGCAGGGACTCCTTTGCGTATTAGGCGACACGCCCCTGATGTAGCCAATCCTCCCAGAGTTTACAGAGCCCTGTAAGAAGAGTTTACAGAGCTCTTCTTACAGGGGCTACTGCAAGCTCTTGGAGGACTGGCTACATTAGGGGTGTGTCGCCTAATACGCAAAGGAGTCCCTGCTACAAAGAGAGCCCTGAAATTTTTTATGTATATATTTATGCTGGTTTTAAAGTTGTGTGTAAGCTGTCCTGAGCTGCTCCGGTGGGTGGGCGGGATAGAAATTTGATAAATAAATAAAATTTCAAAAACGTCTGGTTGGGCCCTATGGAATGCTGGAACAGAGGGGTGCCAAGGTCATAGGTTGCCTAGCGCTCCAAAAAACGTTGGGCCAGCCTCGGATAGGTCGCCATACAGAGTGAATTTGGTCTTGTGGGTCACGATACCAAAAAGGTTGGGAACCACTGTCTTTGAGCATGTGACTTCTGGGAAGTTCTTTTACTACAGCAGCTAATAGAAAGGACTTACGTTTGACGCAAATAGTAATAGCCTGGCATGAAAGAAGTGCCTGTGACTATAACGAAGCAGAAGAGCAAGAAGGAGCCTCACAGGCCAGCTAGACCGACCCACTGTTCAGTGCAGGAAATCCAAAGGTAGAGCATTTCTAAAGACAGCCAGTGCGGGTGTATTGGTTAAAGTGTAGGACTAGGACCTGGGAAACCGAGGTTCAAATTTCTAGTCTGCTACGGAAGCTTGTTAGGTGACCTTGAGCCAATCACATACTTTCAGCCCAACCTACCTCACAGGGCTGTTGTGAGGATAAAACAGAGGAGAGGAGAACGATGTAAGCCGCTTTGGGTCCCCGCTGGGGAGAAACTCACTCTGAGCTGGTTTTGGGGAGAGCGGGCTATAAATGGAATCAAATAAATAAATAAAGGCAGGGGTCGATTCGGGGGGATCACGGGGGATCACCGTTCCTCCAGGTGAGGTGCGAGGGAGCAGGGCACACGACAAAGCCCCGCCCCCTGCTTCCGGTTGGGGTAAAATGGCGATTTGACGCACCCTGTAAGTGCTCAGGGTGGACGGGTGTTCCTTACAGCAGTTTGGACTGTATTTTGGTCCAATGCGGCTTCCCCCAGGCAGGGGGAATGACTGGCAGGCATCAAGACCCAAGAGAGAGTTGAGATTGGTGTGATCAAGTCTCGGAGGAGGCTTGTATTACACTCTGATCCCCTCTCCCGAAGCGGGCGAGCGCATTCAGGGGGTGTGGCCTTATGACACACTTCCGGAGATGTCAGGGGGTGTGGCATATGCTAATGAGTTATGCTAATGAGTTCCCCTAGCTCTTTTTCTATAAAACGACCCCTGAATAAAGGTGGGGGTGTAAATAAATAAATAAATAAATTCTAGGGGTACTAGCCAACAGACATTAAGAAAGGGAGAATTTGGGGGAAAGAACTGGTGGCCCTCAGTCTAGGTGCAATTTTTGGTTGGCATCGTCATTCAGGTGTGTGTCCTTCTGAAGAGCTCATGAACCTTTTATCCCAAAACAAATGGCATGGCATACATTTTATCAGGACCAACCAAAATAAGCTTTCAAGTTTTCCAAAACTCATCATTAGCCTAGATTTTTTTTGGGGGGGGGGAATCTTCCACCTGCCATGATCTTAGGCCTTACTGCTTGCAACTTAGGTAATGTACTCAGCGACATTCAGTGGATGCAGAGAGTAACTAGTATCAGGGTGCACCTATAGCATTCTGGGAATGAGCCAAAAAATGGAAGCCATCCAATAGAAATAAAACAGTAGTTAATCAAATCTCTCTCTGACATGAAACGCAAGACACGGGTCCCCTAAGAGGCCACAAAGGAAAATGTGGTATATCAAGAATACCAGAAATTAACTTTAGTTGATGTACTAAGAGTGAGCCCTGACCTGGATAGCACAGGCTAGCCTGATCTTGTCAGATCTTGAAAGCTAAACAGGGTCAGGCCTGGCTAGTATTTGGATGGAAGGCCTCCAAGGAATACCTGGGGCACCATGCTGAGGCAGACCATGGCCAACCACCTCTGAATGTCTCTTGCCTTGAAAACCCTACAGGGTCGCCATAAGTCAGCTATGACTTGACGGCACTTCCCACCACCGCACTAAGAGAGAATGTAAGCCAGGGTCATATAATAAGGAGAGTGCTGGACTGGGTCTGGGAGACTCAGGTCTGAATCCCTACTGTGCCGGGTGCTCGGAATCTTACTGGGTAACCTTGGGCCAATCACATACTCTCAACCTAACTTGTAGGTTGTTGAGAGGATGCAATGAAGAAGGGGGGAATGTTGTAAGCCGCTTTGGGTCCCAACAAGGAGAAAAGAGGGATATAAATGAAGCAAGCAAGCAAGCAAGCAAATAAATAAATAGGGTTACTATGAGCTAGTGATTCTCTGTAGGTTGTTCTCTCTCCTGCTGGAGAATCCCTCTCTTTATCTGTTAAATTCTAGTATTTCCAAAGTAGACAAAAGATGAAGGTAGCCACACTGGTCTATGACAAAATCCAAAACCAAATGTATATAGTGTTCAAAGCATTACGGAGAATTTATACAGTGTTCAAAGAACTTCACATACAATCTCCCGGCTATCAGCTCTGATGACTGAGGGTTGATTATCTGTCAACCCTATTTCGTCTCCATTCATTATCACCTCTGTGCCAGACCAGCGGGTGCCTGATGGTGTCTCCAGCATGAATGCACCAGCCAGTGTATGCCCCCAGTAACTGGTCTTCAGAAGTATACTGCTGTTGCACATGGAGATTTTCAATTTCCTGCCACAGCTACTAGCTGTTCATAGAACTGCCATTTTCTGTGAATTTGTCCAACGGCCTTTGAAAACTATCCAAGCCAATGGAGGCACATAAAACCTCTTTATACCAAGTCAGACCTTTGGTCCATCAGGGTCAATGTTGTCTACTCTGCCTAGCATAGCTCTCCCAGAGTCCCCAGCAGAGATCTTTCACATCACTGACTACCGGATCCTTTATTTATTTGGAACATTTTTATGTTGCCTCTCCATGACCCTGCCAGAGGTGTCTTACAAAAGAAATAACTGGAGATGCCAGAGTTTGAAACTGGGACCTCCTGCACATAAAGGATATGCACTACCACTAAGTCAGAGTCTCTTCTTGGAGGGACGGAAGGACTACCACTGTATTTTAAGAGATGATTCCCACAAATTCATTATGCACTATGTTTAGGACTTCCTCCTTCCTTTCTTGGTACTGCATCTGCTGCCCTGAGTTCTCATATTATAAGAGAAAGTTTTTCTTTCTTCTCTCCACTTGCTCCGCATTATGCATCATTGTGTAAATCCCTTGCACGTTGCCTATGCCTTCTTGATGCTCTCCAAACAGCATTTTGGCCTCCATCCCTCTTTTGGTTCCTGGCCATTGCTCAGCAGCTGAGCCACTGCTCCCAAGACAGCATGGGAAGAAAAGAGAGCCTCATCTATCCGATGGAACGGCAGACACACGCTGCCCTCTCTGAGTACAGAGAAGCAAAAACACACAGCTCGCTTCCTGCCGGCAGGAATCTAGAAAGGTAAGTACCTTCTGTGGCAGAGCACCGTGCCCTAGAAAATGCTTCTGAGAGCCTATCATTCATGATTAATGCCAACATGCCCTGGAGACGGCACCATTAAAAGACGCTTTGGAATGACAGGCAACACAGCATGCATTATTTAACAGCCCTGAACAGGCACATCATTTTTTTTTTACCATCAGAAACAGCCTTGCTGCATCAGCTCAGCTTTCCTTCACAAGCATCATCAAGTCAGTTTGTTGCATTCCGGCATAATTGAGAGGCTAAGGATTACTGATGTTAATTTCTGGCAGGTCTTGAACAGCTGAGTGGCAAAGCATGAAGGCAAAGCAAGGAGAAGAGCTTTGCCCGGTGCTTTTCCTCCAGTCCCACAGCTGATAAAGGCACAGGATCTCTGCCAGAAAAAAGCCTGGCAAGCAAACATGGATCAGCAAGCTACAACACTATGCCATCACAGTCGCCCTGGCATCTGAGCCCATGCACTACATTTCAGACATGGCTATATTTGTAGTATTAGGCCAATAACCTTTTTGATTAAGTCACCGCATGTTACCAACTTACACACGAAGAACCCACCTCCATCCACCATCTGATGTGCAAAACCACTTGACACAAGCCAATACACAGCAGACAGCAAATGGTGCAGCCCACTGGATGCCCAAATGACATTTGGAGAGAGTTGGAGCACTCATGATTCAGAGCGAATCAAGACACCACCAACAATAAATTGCACCATAATTTGATACAGAGGACAGAGCGACTCTTTGTTATTTATTGTTGAAGACCCAATTTTTAGTGCGCGAGAGGCATCCCAGGTTGGAGGTTCGCTAAGCAGAAAGCTTTCTTGGGGCTTACAGCCTGTGAAGAGGGAAATGACAGGTCCGGGGATTCTCCTATAGTTTCACCTTTCTCTTGCATGCACCTTGATCCATCACTGTCATCTTCCTCCACCTTTGGTCCACTTGTCTTTTGACCACACCACACTTTACTTTCCGAGATATGGGTATGGCTCAACGTCAATTTACAAATGTAACATGTCTCTGTTATTTCCTAGATATGTATGCGGCATGCTCTGAGAAGCTGATTTAGTAGAACATGAAGCTGAGGAACTACCAATCTGGAATGATCTTCCAATGCATTCTTAAACTATTTCTCGTGGAGTTTTCCTCAAGAAGCAGCTCAGGGGAAGTTTCTTCAAGAAGCAGCTCAGGGGAAGTTAACATGTGAAATGCCCCTTCTATGTGGGCTTCTGAGTGTCACTTCTGAATTCTGTACACATTGTTGGCGCTGAATGCACTACACAGGAAGAGTGCTTAGGCTTGAAGCTTTAGATGTTCTCTAGAGCAATTCAAATGGTGTCCTACATCACCATCTGCTTGTGGAACTTTCCGCAGCACAAACATCGCATGGAGCTATGCCAGGAGCACCATATTTCACCTCCCCATTTCAGTCATACAATGGTGGAAGATAAAGAACAGCCCACAAGCCATTTAACGAGGGACAGTCGATTTCCCCCTAGTTTAGTCCCAACCAGGATCCAATCTCTCTTTTCTTCTTGGGATTCAATCCTGCATCCTTCCACTGAACAGAGGATCATCCATCGACCTTTGATAAATCCAAGGGTTTTTCCTCCCCATCACTTTAATTGTTTAATGCAAATTAAGTGACTCTCCAATGAGATATGAAAAATATACCAAGGGAGAGAGTTACTTATCTTGCTTTAAAAATCTTACTGAATCCTACAGCATGTTTTTCAAGAGATGCCTGAATCTCAGGAAAAATCCCTAGTGTCCATGCTTCCTCAGACTGATTCGGCATTTACACATCAATGCAGAAGAGAGCCCACCATTTGTGGTATAGATATGGCACGTTCTTGCAGTGAAGCATTTTCAGACCGCCCTACTTATGAAAGGACACACAAAAATTTCAAGTACTGCAAGTGAAGCACGGCAAATTTTATTCAAAGCAATCCATCACCAGAGAAATAAGCACTGGATAGCAAGGGAGAGACGTTTTACACAGCCTTTTGCATTCTCTGAGAATTACACGGGTTAGCTTTCAAGTTACATATTCAAATGACATACAGAAGCACAAAGGACACAAACATCAATCTCACAGAACAACCCTTAGCAAATACAAACACGAAAGGATGTGCCCTGAGCAAGGTGCCTAATCAGTGCTATACAGTAACCTTCTATTGACCAAGGCAAATTTACATACTACCTTGAGTGATCTTTGATTGGAATGTTCCCTCTAAGCTGTGGAGTCTTGTGAGCAAGAATTCTACCTTGTGAGCTACTGGCATTAAGGTTGTGAGCAAGCAATTTAGCTACTGCATAAATTACTTTGCTCTGGAGCCATCCTTCCTCAGCTGAGACAAAAATGTGTGAGCCAGAGGCTAAAAAACTGTGAGCTAGCTCACACTAACTCACCTTAGAGGGAACACTGGTTGGAACCACACATTACTAGTCATCTTGGACAATCAAGTGTCCAGTTGCTGCTTCTCAGCTGCAAAGAGGCATTAGGAGGGACTTACAGCAGAGAAGCAGCAATCAGGCAAAAGAAGGCTGCTTTCCTCCTCCCAGTCCCCCCTGACTTGGATAGCCTAGGCTAGCCTGATCTCATCAGATCTCAAAAGCTAAGCAGGGTCAGCCCTGGTTAGTACTTGGATGGGAGACCACCAAGGAAATCTAGGGGTTGCTACACAGAGGCAGGCAAGGGCAAATCACCTCTGAACGTCTCTTGCCTTGAAAACCCCATGAGGGGTTGCCATAAGTCAGCTGTGACTTCATGGGGCAAAAAAACTGCATCGCAGTTGCTCACAACACCTTGCCATTCCACATTTGTGAATCAAACTTGATCTGTAAGGAAGATTTGTGTGTTCATTATTTTTACTTTACATATTCATACTGCTCTCTCTCTCTCAAAGGTTTTCAGGGTACCGCATATGCTTCTCTGCCCTCCCCCCCCCCACATTATCCTCATAACAACCTTGTGAAGTTAGGCTGAGACATAATGACTGTCTGGAAGTCTGCCAGCGAGCTTCAAGGCTGAGGGCCAAACTACACACTACAGTTTACATACATTGCCTGTCATGCTGCAGCTGCCAATCCTGGTGGCAACTCCTGTGTAAAAGAGCCATGGGAGGCTTAATTTGGATAGGGATCATGGCAGGAGGAGGGGCTCCTGCCTCCCCCCCCCCACCATTTTCCAAAGCTTAGATAGCGGATGTGAGACAGGGAAGAAATTCTTTGTCCTGTCAGGCAAGTGCACATGTACTGAATGCTTGCATGTGCAGTGCTTGGTAAGGCAGCAAAGAACTCCTCCCCCTGCCCCCTGGGCCATTAAGAAGGGAAGGTAGGTGTCTCTCTCCATGCCACAGTCCTAATATGGATGGAGCCCCTAACTCATGTAGCAAAACCAGTGCCAAAGGGACTAACAGTAGCTAGACGGTGTGAAGAAGTGCCCACTGTCTTGTGGAAACTAATGGCTGATCTCAGCAAACAAGATCAGCCTGTATGGCCAACGCAGGGTTGCAGCCTGGCCTCGGGGAAAATGTCCTGTCTGTTAATGTGTGCAAAAGTTGAAGCTTTTCATGGCATGGAGATGAACATCATCATCTGGCAAATAAGATCTCAGAAAGCCTCTATTAAAAGGACAGGAATCCCCCCCCCCCAGGCCAGCTGGCAACCCTAGCAAAACTAGATATGACCAAGGGAGATCCATCCTTCTAAAAACTGTACACAGCAGCCTCAGGGGCCCCTCAATCTGGCTCAGGTCCACCATAAGGGGGAAGGGGGCTTAAACCTTTTCTACCTCCTTACTGTTTTCATGCTCCGTTCCCTACCCTCTCATCCCCCAGGTTGCTTTCTCCTGCATGAGAAACATGCAACTACCATCCAAGCACCTGTTGTTTTTGTCCTGAGTGGTGGTGGTGGTGGGGGGGGGGGGGGACAGTGGAGCAACTGGTACTATGAAAATAGTGTGGTGGAGGGAAGAGCGACTCCTGCTTAATGCTGTAGGCCTGATTTGACCCCACCCCACCCCATTTCTTTGTTAGGATGAATTCACAATCCTTTTCTTTGAAGAAACCAGCTGAGTCTCAAACAGGGTCTTATAACCAAAGAAGAAGATAACAGAGGCCCCACTCATTCCTGCATTCGCCCGCAAGACTCACAGATCGAGGGGGTGAGGGTACTTGTCCTTCTCCTTCACAGGCAGCACAAAATACGGATTCCGATGCACCGTCCCAGTCTTGTCTCTGTAATGCTCCCGATGCATTTGGGAAAGCTACAGGGGAAATGCAAATTGGTCAGGAGCTTTCCTTCTGACACAGGATTAGGTTTCACAACAGTATGGTCACCTAGGGTGGCACCCAGTATAATTTTCCTTTCGGATGACCCAGAGGATAGCATTTATGCTCAGATTTGGAATGGACACTTCCCTCCATCACCAAATCAAAGTAGCTATACAACAGACCCTCCTCCCCCCTTCCATTGGAACATGGCTTGATTCTTTTGCTTGTATAAGCTATGCAAACCAAATACATCCAACAAGTTGTGAACTGTGGCCTGGCAGGTACTCAATAGCCTCCTTATTTTTTGAGATCTCAGGTAGGCAATGAAAACAGGTCTGATTGGTGACTTGTGGCCTGCGTATGGTCTGGTGGATGACATGTTGTACCGGCCCAATCCAGAGCGGGTCTTTCTGTAGAGTCTTGGCATGGTGTGGCTGAGATTGCATGGGGGCCAGTGGATGGGTGGCCCTGCCTTTCTGACAAGAAAATGCTCAACTAGATGGCTTTCGGTTCCTTTAAACTCCATCTGTTTTCAAACCCAACTCTGGATAATCAGCAACAGCAAGGCTAAAAGTTTTAGAAAGATGCAAGAGATATCAAAGCACAGAACATGGACATTTGTCAAAACAGTAAGTCATTTAAAAATTTGCTCTTTAAGCCAGAACAAATGAACAAAGGAAAAAAGACATCAGCATAGTAAATGTGCACTGTAGTGTCTGAAACCTCCGCTGCTGTTAGCCGCGAGAGCTTAGACTCACTTGATTGAAGGGAGCCCTCCGTAGCCAGTGGTTCAGCCACTGAGGTGTTATCTAATGTGTCTGAACATTCCAGTTCCTCAGAAGTGTAAAAAACCCTGTCATCACATAAAGCCTACAGACAGATGGGGCTGAGCAAGAAGGGGCGCAGAGAAGGCAGAAATCAGCACTGTTGATAGTCACATGTTTTGACTGGGAAAACAGCTGGTAAGGAAAGAGTCAGGCACCCACCCCCCATTATTTTGATGCCTCTTTTGCTCAAAAATTCCAGCCTCTAAAGGTTGCTCTTTCCTTTGTTTTAAAAGGGAGGGTTTTATTAACATATTTGCATGTAGTGTGTAGTCTGCCCATAAGAAGGTCAATCTTCAGTTTGGCAACTGACCTGTAAACTGTGTGGGCAGAGAATCCATTCAACAAAAGCCACCAGCAACCTTTTAGGGAAACTTCAAACACCACTTTTTAAAAAAGCTTCCTTGACCATCCCCCAACCCATCAGCACTAATAAATGAGAGGATGATCTGAATAAACAGTGTCTGTTCTCGACTCATTAATTTTGGCAACCCACTGCTAATTATTTATAGCTCATGTAACTGGTGCAGACTCATGTTAAATTGGAAGAGGAGATGCACGTGCACACACTCACCCCTCCCTCTAGTTTTGCAAAGCAGGAGAATTCAGCCAAGCTCAGCACAGCAGGATCTAGCAGAGGGCCCTCTTCTGGATTCAACAAGGCAGCATGACCCACCAGCAGACATAGCCATTTGTGCACAAAGCCCCACACTCCCACAACACACCCACACACCCTGGCATTCACAAATGTGCTCAAGAGCATCCCTTCTGTTACTGCTCTAATTATTCCAAAGCACAAACAAAATGTCTAGGAGTCACAGACATACCACACATGCAGAGAACAAAGAGACTGGAGAGACTGAACGGAGACACCTTGCTTGTGGGTTTCCAGGAGGCACCTGGCTGGCCACAGCTGAAAGCAGGATGAAAGGCTAGCTGGATCCTTGGTCCAATCCAAAAGGACACCAGAGGAGTCCTGAGCAGTCATATAGCCTAGTGTTATTCCCAAACTTTTCCAGGAATCCTTTGAGAATCTATCAAGGGCTTAGCAATAAATCTGTCTAGAGTTCAACAATAAAGGCACACAAGCTTACCTAAAAAATAGCTTATCCAGTAACACTAATCTTCCCTATGAAAATGTGCAGTGTGCTAGTGATAGTGCACACTCTGTAAATTGAGTGAAGTGGACATTCAAAAGCCTAAGTTTGCGCTCACATGAACTGTCTGGTGTAGTGGTTAAGTGCGTGAACTCTAATATGGGAGAACCAGGTTTGATTCCCCACTTCTCCACTTACACGTGGCTGGATGACCTTGGGCAAGCCGTAGTTCTGATAAGAGCTGTTCTTGAAAAAGAGCAGTTTCTGTCAAGAGCTCTCTCAGCCCCACCTACCTCACAGGATGTCTGTTGTGGGGAGGGGAAGGGAAGGAGTTTGTAAGCTGCTCTGAGACACCTTTGGGTAGTGAAGGGTGGGGTACAAATCCAATCTCTTCTTCTTCTGAATGAGTACTCTAGGACATGCCCCACACCAGTGTTCCCTCTAAGCTGAGTTGGTGTGAGCTAGCTCATAGTTTTTTAGACTCTAGCCCACACATTTTTGTCTTGGCTCAGGAAAGACGGGGCTCCAGAGCAAACTAAGTCATGCAGCTGCCAAATCACCTGCTCACAACTTTAATGCCAGTAGCTCACAAAGTAGAATTTTTGCTCACAAGACTCCACAGCTTAGAGGGAACATTGCCCCACACCACAATCCTCTGCACAAGGGTTTCAAGGCACACACCCATGTCAATATGGAAGAGTTCTCTGAAGATAGACAACTTCAGACTTACTTCCTATTGCAGTGCCTACTTCTGATGTTATAAAGTGCAGAGCAAGAAAAGGGACAGGTGTACAGACAGAGCAAGACAGGACAAATTGATTGTGGATAGTGTTGGAGAAAAGCAGAAGAGGGGCTTGAGCAAGGAGGTGGAGAAAGCACACAGGAATCAACATTCAGCAAGAAGATGAGACGTTGACCTACAGGAGCAACCAACAGCGGACTTAAGAGTGAAAGGAACTTTCAGAGATTCAGTGCCCAGCAGTGGCTAAAAAATCACTTATAGTTTTATTTAAGAGACTAGTTAACATTTGTAATTCACTGGAGTTCACCATTATTCTACCAAACTACTCTAAAGTAGGAAGCCTCAAGCAGCCATTCCATCCCATCAAACTGTGATCAAGACCTCTTGCTTCTCCTGTTGGTCTTATAGCTAATTCACAGAATCAGCAGATTCAACTTGTAAAGTATTTCTTAATCTTAATTGGTTACTGCTGGCTATTTAAACAGCAATTCTTTGTTTTTATGGTGTATTAGTATTTACTGTTGTTATCTATCTTGGGTCCCAGTTTTCTGGGAGAAAGGCAGGTGTATAAATGCCTTAAATGAATGTGGGCTCTACCACCTCAGGGTGTGCATGTGTTTGAGTGCTTCACCATGAAGAGAAAAAAACCTAATCCATGCATGAAGAAAGCTAGCTTATCAAGGGTGCACTGAGACAACTCCCCCCACACACACATACTCTTGCAATAAGAAATGGTACCACTGATGAAAAAGAGGAAGAGTTGGATTTATACCCTAGCCTTCACTACCCAAAGGAGTCTCAGGGCAGCTTACAACCACCTTCCCTTCCTCTGCCCACAACAAACACCCTGTGAGGTAGGTGGAAGCTGAGAGAGCTCTGAAAGAGCTGTGACTGACCCAAAGTCACCCAGCTGGCTTCATGTGGAGTGGGGAATCAAACTCCAGATTGGAGTCCTGACCAATGTTCCCTCTAAGCTGTGGAGTCTCATGAGCAAAAATTCCACTTTGTGAGCATTAAAGTTGTGAGTGAGCGATTTGGCTACTGCATACATTAGTTTGCTTTCAAGCCCTCCTTCCTGAGCTAAGACAAAAATATGTGAGCCAGAGGCTAAAAAACTGTGAGCTAGCCCACACTAACTCAGCTTAGAGGGAACACTGGTCCTGACACTCTTAACCACTACACCAGAGCGTGACCACCTGATTCTGCTTATTGTATAAACCACCTGATTGAGTGTAAGCTTTTTGAGAAACAGCCATGCCAGTTAGGTGTTCTATACAGCACCTTGCACAAAAATCTTATAACAATAAATTATTACAGGCAGGGCATTTACAACTAATTGTCATCAATTCACAACTCCAGTTATGTGTATAAATAACTACATAGGAGAGGGTGTTTCCACAAAAGTTGCCTTACCTTGTAGAACTCCTTTAGCTCTGCTGAGCGATTAAAATCCAGATTGAAGCGAGAATAGTTAGGAGTGTGCAGCCACCTGTCCCAACCCCTTGCCCTTGCCCCAATTACTAAGTCTGGGTCAGGCGAGAAGAGGGTGGGGAACTGACCCCCCTTGCTGTAAGGACTGCAGCTAGTTTTCATGGCAGCACTGCGGAAATCCTGGAAATATTTCATAGTGGTATTTCCATATGTATCACCAAAGGAATACACCACATTGGGGACATGCCCACAGTACCTGGAGTGAAGAAACAGAGGGAGATTCATGAAACTTTCATGAAAATTTCATGAAACAAGAGATCCAAGCGATTGTCATTATTTTTTTAATTGCTTCTTTAGTACTTCTAAGGGACACAGAGGCTTTGTAATCAGTATCTCCTTTGTCTCCACAACAACCATATGAGGAAAGTGATTATTAGATGCAGAACTGAAGCCAAGGAATCCTTCCGATGAAAATATTACTTATAATAAAAAACCAAAAGCCTCATTTCTCTCCTTCTGGACAAATATGAATGAAAACAAACCACCTGATTAAACAGACAATAGAATTAGATAGTATTCAGCATCAACAGCCAGTGTGGTGCAGTGTTCAGACTGCTAAATTAACATCTGGGAGACCCAGGTTCAAATCCCCACTCTGCCGTGGAACTTGGCTCAGCAACCTTGGGCCATTCACACATTCTCACACTAATCTAACTCACAGGGTTTTTGTGAGGACAAAATGGAGGCGCGAATGACATAGGCCTCTTTAGGTCCCGTTAAGACCAACAAAGACATTCTGGTTCTTTATTTACACTTCCTTTTTGAACTAACATGCAATGCCCACAGGTGGCCACCCCTTTTCTGCAACAGACCAGGCAGAAATTCAGCAGGTAAAGCCCATACAGACAAAAAGATAGGGATGGGGGAAAGGTGGATAGGGTTGCCAGCTCTGGGTAAGGAAGTACCTGGAGATTTGGGGGGTGGAACCTGAGGAGGGCAGGGGTTGGGGAGGGGAATAAGGTTACCAGGTCCCCCCTGGCCACAGGTGAGGGATGGGAGGGGGGTAGGGTTGCCAGATCCGGGTTGGGAAACTCCTGGAGATTTGGGGATGGAGCCTGGGGATCTTTGGTGAGGTACAGTGCCATAGAGTGCACCTTCCAAAGCATCCATTTTCTCCAGGGGAACGGATCTCTGTAGTCTGGAAATGAGCTGTAACTCTAGGGGCCTCCCTAGGTGAATCTACTGAACAACTCCTGCATAATGGCCGCTTCTAAGGGCACAGGAGCCCGGCAGGCCGGCGAGTGCTGGCCACCCCAACCAACGACCCTTGCCCAGGCACTGCGTCCTTAAACAAACATTCGCAGGTTTTCTTCGCTAAGCACCCACCCCGGCATGAGCCCCGGCGGCACGTAGACCGCGTTGTTTTGAGTCAGGAGGGTTCCGGCGCTGCGCGAGGCCATGGCTCCTCCGGCAAGGCAAGGACCGAGACCGTAGTGAAGCTTCCACAGGCGAGCCCGCCGGCACCTCAGTCAGTAGGCCGCGGCAGTCACAAAACCCGTCGCCATAGCGACGCGGAAGGCTGAGCCGGGCGGGTCGCGGAAAGCGCGGCTGGTCCCGTCGACAGACTCATACAGGTTCCCCGTTGCTGTAAAAGTGATTCCCCGTGTAGCACTCCTCCCTCCCCCAAAGTATCGTAGTAGCGCCTAAAAGGTCCACAGTCTTATGATGCTATATGCTATTTTAAGCAGACCTCAGAAATAAATCCCATTAAATTCAACTGAACTTTAGGTTAACACCGTTAAGTGTATGTAGGACTGTGGCCATAAAGCGTCAGACGCTTCCAATTAAAGGCCCTTCGTCCGCAGCTTGGAGATTTCATCCCATGGACCGGGACCACGAACAATCGCGGCCGTGGGAGTAATCGCGTTATCGCGTCCCAGCGAGCCCCTCCGGCTCTGCGCCCTTGCTTGTTGCTTTTGCCGCCGCTTCTTTGCTTCATATTCCGGGCGCTGCTCGAGTTGCCTTAGCAACCATAATGGACGCCGATTCCGAGCGGGCCTGGAAGGAGACACCCCCCCCCCCCCCGCCTGGCACCTGGTGGGTCGGCCGGCCTCAGCGCCCAGGTTTGTATTCCTCGCACGCCCGCAGTAAACATTCACCTGACCAACCGTGGTAAAGGCACAGCCATCTCTCCTATGTTTTACTTTCTTTTGAATACTAGATATCTTATATTCACGTTTCCATTTTCCATATTTGACAGAGAGATTGTGAATAGAACTACCTGTGAAAACAGAAAAGTTACGTTGAGCTAGAATTTTATTAGTGCTCTGTAAAGTAACATTTATTTACAGAGTAGGAAGAAACTTATGGGCGGTTAGGTTTATTTTTATTGTGCATTGTTTTCTAGGGTTTCTGTTTATTTATTTGCTTCACTTACCGTCTTCATTTTGGTTTTATCATATTAATCTGCCTGCAGTTTTAGGAATGTGCCATTTTAAATACACAAATAAAACTCTGGGCCAGGCATAAAGTAGATGGCAACCATGCCTATAAATGGACATATTCTTAACAACACCCATGGGAATTAACAGTAAGGATAGCCTCTCTGGAATTTCTAATCTCTGATTAAAATATAACAACTGGCTAAACAAATAAAATCTTGTCCATTATATTGTAGACAGATGACCAATCTTACCTATCATTTTAAATTTATAGAGTACTAATGTAATCATAGCTAAAAGTAATTTAATTATAATGTATAGTTTATAAACAAATAAAAATGTTCATCAGTATCTGTAGCAAAATATAAATGTTATGTATATAGAATAGTCAAAGGATGTTGTGTGATGGTCCAGATAAAACAAGCAGGGATTAAAAAGGGGATTTGCCTTTGATATGGGTGATTTGATTATTTTTAATTTGTTTATTGTTTGGTGTGATGTTAGTGGTCTATATCAGTTTGTAAGATGCCTTCAATTTTAGTAATGTGGCAGGTTATACATTTTAAATACACACACACACACACACACACAAAAGATGGCGGAAATGTCGATAGGATGGGAATAAGAGTTGTGGATACAGACTGAGGAGGGGATTGGTACAGCTACCAGAGCACATCATAACCCCTGTTTCATTCAGGTGTGGTTGGTCAGCTATGTGTGGGGGTTCCAAAATGACCACAGGCACCATCAGTCTCATTTTCTTTTTTTCTGGGCCAAAAAATAGATAGGTTTTTAAAATGTCAAAATAAAATACAATAAAATTGCAAAAAATGAAATAAAATTGCAAAATGCAAAAGAGAGAGAGTTGGAGATCCCCACCCCTTCAGTTTATACAGAAAAGCAGGACAGAACTGAGGCTCTCCAATTGAGAAGACTGGAGGAGGACTAGAGGTTGCAGCAGAGCTGGAACTTGCTGCTGGTGGTACTGCAGCAAGAGGAGCAGCACTTGTGGCTGGGGTGTCCCCCCCCCTTTCCCCACCACCAACAACCAAAATTTTCTGGCTATGCCCCTGTTTTGTTTGTAGCCATTTGAAACAGGATGGAGAGAACAGGGGTAGATATTGCTGCAGGAGTGTGATAAAATTAATCCAAGCCACAAAATCCTTGCTTTCAAGCACAGAGGGGTCATTTAGTATTTCCTCCAGCATATGCCATGGTAAACCAGTTTTGTAAATCTCTCCTTTGTGGATCATTATTACCTTTTTATATTATAAGAATCCGCCCTGCTCACCATTTTCTAACTGTACATTTCTGGCAAATCACCTCACAAAGCTTTTCTAGTCCTAGGCCTTTGAATAAATAGGTCTGAGCTGTTTGTTGGGTGACACATGACATATGAAGGCATCACTTGCAAGTCAGGCAAACTCACACTCTTCAACTTTTTGGCAATGGAGGAGGTATTGAATGGAAGTAAAGTGACATGCTGCAGCTTGGATATTAAAGAAACAGCCTGCAAGCAGTGGATGACCTTAATTGCAGTAACAGCAACAGCTATGAAACAAGAATTTTCTTGCAGTGGTGGAAAGAAATAAGGAGGGACTTGCGTTCTGCTTTCCCTGAGCTGGACTAGAGAAAGTTGTGTTATGCTTTCAATCTCGCAAGGCTGCATTAAATCCATCTGCACCCACAGTCAATGTTCCCTCTAAGCTGTGGAGTCCTGTGAGCAAAAATTCTACTTTGTGAGCTACTGGCATTAAAGTTGTGAGTGAGCAATTTGGCTACTGCATCAATTAGTTTGCTCTGGAGCCATCCTTCCTGAGCAAAGACAAAAATGTTTGAGCCGGAGGCTAAAAAACTGAGCTAGCTCACACTAACTCAGCTTAGAGGGAACACTGCCCACAGTATGTCATTCAGAAACTCTTAGTATAGTTTATTTATTTATTTGGATTTGTATCCCATCCTCCCCGAAGGCTCAGGGCGGCTAACAGAGGCATAAATGCCAGATTATAACAATAAAAACAGTATAAAATACAATAATACACATACTACAGTTAAATAAAATTCTTAAAATAAATTATCAGTGCTCCATAGTATTAATTGTTGATGGAATGCAGGTCTAAAACATACTTACAAGCATTCAGCCAACTGGAACAACACAGATTAAGGCTGCTAAAACGAAGCTGTTCAGAAACTATGTGTGTTTAACCCTCCCCTTCCCCCCTGCACCATTTTTCCAGTCTAAATTGCTGACCTCAACAACAGGGCTTTGGCCTCTGTTTGAGGACACTCAGGGGCATCTAGTTGGTAGGGCTCTTGTCTGGAGAACAGTTGTAATTTTGGGAGAACTCTAGGCCCCACCTGGAGACCAGCAACTTTACTAACTGGCCACTATGGGATGGGGAAAAATTGGAAATCCCACCCTATCCCTGAAACTCACCTCTTCTAGGATTCTCTAAGCTTATTTATTTATCTATCATATGGCAGAGTTACATACAAGAAGCATATAATAATATAAAGTGTGTAACCAAGTTGATACAATAGGTATGCAGGTCGATTGGGCAATCCCCCTAAATACTAATGTTTAGGTTTTCAGTCCACTCAGTTGCAGCTGGGGAGAGTTCAAAGAGTTCCATCACATCTGCCTGGAAAGCATGACGCTCACATTCCTGAACTGAGAGAAAGTTTCTCCATTACTTGTGCAATGAAATAGGTGAAACTGTTATTGAACTCCATGTGAATCGGGTAGCTTTTCTATTGAAGTGCAACTTTCCATACATCATCCACTTATAGATTCTTGGTCAAAAGAAGACGTTTGTCGAAACGGCATCACATTCCGGAGACCACCGTCCCGCCGTCGTTGTTATCTTCTATCTTATGTAACTGGATTTGCAATTTGAATGTATTAGTATCACTTTTGTAAATTTCATATTTATAACATTATTGTTATCGTTAAAGAAACATTGAGCGCACTTTACACAGTTCCTGTGGCTCTATCTTTTCATGTCTATGGACTGTGACCATATTTGTCTTTGTGCTCACATTCCTGTGACAGATGGAAAACAGTTTGGCAGACTGCACCAGAATTGCAGTCAGGTCCTTGTATTTTGCCCCATTTAAACAACAGGTCTGCTCAACTGCCAAAGCCTATTCGTATTCTGTTAGCTGTCTTCCATACTTTACGTGGCAAGTCAGATCCTGAGGGCCTCTTGTTGGTGTTTATCAGGATATGGATATCAGGTGGAACTGATTGCATCCATATTCGCAACCATTCATTCCCTAGATTGAAATTTTGTGATTGCAGGATTTGTGCAGAACTTATTGCTGGGTGTCAGGATCTTCAACTGGATAGATCCACGTCAGTCATGTCTTTGAGGATGGGCAACTCTCTGTTTTCAATGATCTTTCTATATTCACGAAGAAGAATATCTTGTCTTCAGAGATATGGGGGAACGATGTGTCACAACATGGGTAGCCAATAGGTAGGAATTGGTTTAATACATCTGCTGATGGTTCTCATTGTTGTGTTGAGTTGAACGTCAAGTTTGTGGACACGGAGGCTGTTGAGCCACACTGAAGCACAGTATTCCACGGTACTATACACCAGCATTTGTGTTATAGCAGATGCATCCCAAGTTGTTCCACATAATTTTTGAAGCATGTTGTTTCGCATGCATATTTTTGCTGCTACATTGGTAAGATGGTGTTTATAGCTCAACAGGGTAATGCCAGGGTACTTAGGGGTATAGTTGTGCATAAGTCTACCCTTAGGTAGACATTCAGTTCACAGTTGGCAAGATTGTTATTTAGATGGAAACAGGAGCATTCTATTTTACTGGACTTGGGATAAGCCACCATTTACAGTAATAGTCAGCCAAAATTTTGAGGATCCTAGTCAGTATTTCCTCAGTTCTTTCAATTGATTTGTGCCTTAGTTCAATCACCATGTTATCAGCATGAGCAAACTTCCTGGATATCATCTTGGGAACATCAAAGATGTATAAACGAAAAGAACTGGAGTGAGAACCGAGCCCTGGGGTAGACCGTTATTCAGTTTCTTCTGCTATCCTGGATTTAAACAGATACATTTTCCTTCCACTTCCATTTTTTCCTTTAGCTGACTTTCAGCTGCTCCCAGCATCCTTTCTTTTGGTTAATTCATATTTTTCTGCATGCCTGGTAGGGTTGCCAACCCCCAGGTGGGACCTGGAGATCTCCCACTATTACAACTGATAATTGCAACAGACAATAGAGATCAGTTCCCCTGAAGAAAATGGCTGCTTGGAGGGTGGACTGATGAAGCTGATGGGAAGTAGATTCAGGACGGACAAAAGGAAATACTTCTTTAGACAGAGAGTGATTAAAATGTGGAATTTGCTGCCAGAGGATGTAGTGATGGCCACAGGAATAAACAGCTTTAAACAGGGATTAGATTCATGAAGGATAGATCCATCAGTGGCTATTAGTCATAGTGACTGAGGGGAACCTCCATGTTCAGAGGCACTAATCCTCTAAATCCAAGAGCCAGGAGGCAACATGAGGGGAAGGCCTCAACCTATATGCCCTGTTGTTGGCCATCCAGAGGAACTGGTTGGCCACTGTGTGAAATAGGATGCTGGACTAGATGGACCACTGGTCTGATCCTGCAGGGCTCTTCTTATGTTCTTTTACCCTGCTGAGGTCCCTCCACTCCCCAAACCTTGATCTCCTAGGGTTGCCAAGTCGATCTTCACTGGGAGCGGGGGGCTCCCGGCTGGTGTCTGGTGCGTGCGCACGTCACCCGGAAGTGACGTGACGATGCCAGGCACGCTGGGGGCGGGGCCACGGCCATACGAGGGAAAACCATAGAGTTTTCCCTCGGATGGCCGTGGCCCCGCCCCCAGCGTGCCTGGCGTGGTCACGTCACTTCCGGGTGACACGCATGTCGGGGAGGAGTTCCCCCCAGGGCCCGATCCGGCGGCGGGGAAGGGGCTTCTGGGGTGGGGTTTTCCCCACCCCCCAGGGGGACTTGGGAAGCCTATGATCTCCCCAGGCTCCACCTCCAAAATCTCCAGGTATTTCCCAACCCAGAGCTATCAACCCTAAAACCTGGAGAGTGGAGAACCTTACCTTGTCTGTGGGTGGCCTGATTTTAATGCTTTTGTGATTGGCCAGTCTCTTTCCTATATATTTGCTGCTTAGGAAAAGAATATAGACATCAGTATTATACAATCTTTTTCCTTCCATAGAAAAATAGCTAACTAGTTAGATAATTATAGAAATGTTTAAACGTCACTTCATGTGCTTGAGTAATTTATAATTATACACTGTTAATCATAAATGTTATACTCCGCTGCACATTGGCCCAGAAAATAGTCTGACATGACATTGTTCTGCTGAAGAAACTAAGCAGGATTTATCCCTTCAGGTTACCTAGTAGAGAGATCTGCAAGGTGTGAAGTGTTTGCTGCCCTACGCTCTTTAGAGCCAGAGTCGAGTATAAATAAATAAAAAATATTGTGCTATTTATTTTGACACTGGAAGTGGGTCCCTGTTTGTTCATTGTCCGTATAAATCTTGGAACTGCCCTCTTGGTATTATTTCTATACCTGAATTTGAGACACTGGGATAAGCTGCTACTGCTTACAGTTCAACAGTCATATTTGTCATCTGGCTTCGTTTTCCAGTTCTCACATGATAAATCCCTGACATTTCTCTTCAAATACTTTCATTCCAATCCTCCCTCCCTCCCTCCCTCCCTCCCTCACTCTGACAGGCCTATACACTCAATATATTCTCTCTCTCTCTCTCTCTCTCTCTCTCTCTCTCTCTCTCTCTCTCTCTCTCTCATATATATGTTAGGTGAGAAGAGCAAAAGAAAAGTTTGAGTACTTAGGCATCCCTGTGGCCAACTACAGTCATCAGCAGCCACCATTGTGGCTCCAACTCTGTGGAATGGGCTTCTTGAAGAGCTGAGAGGGGCTCCATCCTTGGAGATTTTCAGGAGGTGCTGCAAGGCCTGCCTGTTTGCCAGGGCTTCTGAGGGGGTTTGAACAGTGGGCATCTTTTTTTGGGGGGCAGGGGGGCTTGTAATTTTATCTTTGGTTTTAGCTGGGGATGTCTTAGCTATTATTGTAAACTGCCTTAAACCAAGAGAAAAGGCAGGATATCAGTGTCTAAATAAATAAATGGAATACATGGGGGGAGCAAGACCTCCTGGTGGTCCCTGGCCCGAGGGACGTCCGTCTTCTCTGCCCTGGCCCCAGCCTGGTGGAAAATGCTTCCTATCGAGATTAGGGAGCAAGGTCAACTATGACCTGTTGACCCACCAACTCGCAAATGTAGAAGTTCAGGGAACGCCTTGAAATGGTTTTCCTCCTTTCTCCATGGTCAGGGACAGAGGGTGGCACTCGGTGAGAGGGTCTCCCCGCGATACCCACTGGAATGTAGAGTGCCGCAGGGGGTCATCCTCTCGCCAATGTTATTTAACATCTATATGCGACCCCTTGCCCAGTTAGTCCAGAGCTGTGCGCTGGGTTGTCATCAGTATGCCAATGAAACCCAGCTCTATCTGTTAGTGGATGGCCATCCATCTTCCATCCCTGAAAATCTGGCTGAGACTTTGGATGCTGTGACTGGATGGTTGCGGCAGAGTCGGTTGAAGTTAAATCCATCAAAGATGGAGGTCCTGTACCTGGGTGGGGGTGGGGGGGATAGATGTGGGCACCAGGCTTCCCACATTGGAAGGGGCGCCTTTGATGCTGGCTCAGACAGTGAGGAGGAGCCTGGGAATAACACCGAATACCTCTCTTTCTGTGGAGGCCCAGGTTGCTGCAGTCGCCAGATCTGCATTTTTCCATCTTAGGCAGATTAGGTCACTGAAGCCCTATCTGTCCCCCCAAGACTTAGTTACAGTGACCCATGCAATGGTCACTTCCAAGCTTAATTACTGCAGCTCGCTCTACGCAGGCTTGCCCTTGAGGCTGACCTGGAAATGGCAACTGGTGCAAAATGTAACGGCGCGCCTGCTGACATCGATGCCTGTGCAGGCTCATCAAGGTGCAGGTAATGACCTTCAAAGCCTTATACAGTCTGGGACCAACATATCGAAGGGGCCGCCTCTTCCCGTATACGCCCCGAAGAGTACTACGCTTTAAAGATCAACACCTCCTGGTGGTCCCTGGCCAGAGGGACGTCCATCTTGTCTCAACCAGGGCCAGGGCCTTCTCTGCCCTGGCCCCAGCCTGGTAGAACATGCTCCCTGTTGAGATCAGGGCCCTGCGGGATCATCTTCAATTCCGCAGGGCCCGCAAGACAGAGGTGTTCCACCAGGCCTTTGGCTGAGGCAGCGGGCACCCATACATGGCCTCCCTGAGGTTGCTGTCACCCACCCACTGATAACTGGCCACTGTTCCATCTATATCAACAGGTCAGAACCCATTATAGGCAGTAGAATTTTTGCCTTTAAGCTGTAACTACCAATTCATATTGTGTTTTAAATTTTAATAGTATTTATTACAATATGGTGTTACCTGCCCTGAGCCCATTCGTGGGATGGGTGGGATATAAATACAAATAAATAAATAAACAGATAATAAATAAGTGCCAAAGTTGATCCACAGCTGCCATCATTTGACCTGACTGCCAGACCAGGGCTGCCTTTTTCTGGCAGATGGGGGAGATTGGTCTCCCCCCATCCCCAGTTTTCATATCACATCTCATTATTCCTGAGCAGCATTTGTTTCTGGTCAGCTCACAGGCTATACATACTTACCTGCCATTGCTATACAATGAAATGGGCCTATATACAAGGTACACGTGCCAAAGATAAAAATTCTTTAGTTTGAAAAAGTGACTGGAGGTCAAATTAGATGTGATGTGGGAGATTTAAAAGTTGTTTTTAAAAATTAAAATACTAATAGTTTTGGGGGGCTGATTTAGATTAGCAGAGGGGAAAAGAGATTTAACTAGGAATGATTTTCTCATCCTATTTCAATCTTTTTTTAAAAAAAAATCAGAGTTTTGATTTCATTTCTCTCTTCTGCAAATCAAATTTTTATTTTTAAAAATTATTTTCATGCCACTTTCTGGTTCCCTATACCATTCCCCCCCTTCCCCATACAGTTTTTTGAGGATCACGAAACTGCGGAGAAAACCGGGCAAAGTCGCGAATCAAATGCAGCCCCATGGCTTCGGGTGTGAAATTGACCAATAGTATCGGGGCAAATGGCGGCGCAACATCGAGGCAGCTCTAGTGCGAAATCAGCCAGTGTCTACATTCTTCACCATTACCTGTGCATTACTTAAGCAGCATGTATTATACATTATATACATAAATGATATGTATTGAATATATAAATACTATTAAAAACTGCATTAAAACTATACATATGTACTAACTACAAATGAGTCTATAAAACCACCCATGCACCGCAGCAGGGAACTGCTGTTGAAAAAAATAATTAATTACTGGCTATAAAAAGAAATGGACCAGGGAACAGTAATTTATCTGGTGATTTAACCCTTCCTAGCCCCATGCCCTTCCCCCAATATGCTTCCTACACAGAAGAGCAACTCTAGGGGCTTGGCTGAGGTTGGGAAAACAGCACAAGGAAAAAGGGGGCAAAGCCCCACTCCCTCTGCTCCATTGACTGAATCCAAATTGGGGGCTGCATCTCCTATTGATATATCCCTAAATATCTTCTGGAAAATCCATTCACACATCTCCTGGCATTACATCTAGCTTGGTCCTGATTGCCCTTTACTGCTGCTCATGCTTTTATAAGATGTGAAGAAGTCATCATTTCTTAATGAAGAAATGCCAACAGAGACCAAAAGAGAATCTTTAAACTCAGCTGTCGTGACTGCTATGATCTCTGTTGTGAAGGCTGGTCAACAGCTTATCCAATGGGGGGGAAAGAGATTTTATGCACACATCATTCTGTAGCTGAGAAAGGCAGCTTTCTGGGACATGGAAGCTTCAAGATAAATTGGAGCTGTGGGGCATTAAAAACAGGTGAATGCCTTTCAGGGCAGGGTAACTAAGGAAAGAGACAAAGGTGTGTTTCACATCTCTTATCTTGCTCAGTCATGGAACGTATCCAGTAGCTAACTTTATAAAATATTCATTGCAGAAAGGTGCCTCCGCTGCTTGGTCAGTGTTTTTGAGAGTGTCCATCTGCATCATCCACATCAAACATTTGTTATAGCTATATAAAGATTGTATATATGTGATTGTTCTTTGCATGTGCACCACATATAGTATTATTTGGGTGGCATGTTTGTGGTTATTCAAGATTACCTTCTGATATATATATATTACAGTTTAATGTTCTGTATCAGCCTGAATAGCCTAGCTTAGCCTTAGATTGTCAGGGCTTGGGACCTGCGTTGGCTGCAGTTATTAGTTGGCAGGGCTCTTTTTGTAGAAAAAGCCCAGCAGGAACTTATTAGCATAATAGGCCACACCCAACAGCAGGAACTCATTAGCATCAAAGGCCACACCCCTGACAGCACAGCTCATTAGCACATTAGGCAGCACCCACATGTTACCAGAAGTGTGGTTATCCAGCCACACCCACCTTTTGCTTGTTATTCTGTTTACCTTGTTTGTTGTCAAAACCCAGGGCCTTTTTTTGTAGCAGGAACTCCTTTGCATGTTAGGCCACACACCCCTAATGTAGCCAATCCTAATGAGTTTCTGCAGGGGTCATTTCGTAGAAAAAGAGCTAGGGGAACTCATTAGCATAACTCATTAGCATATGCCACACCCCCTGACATCAGGGGCCCGGCGGTGGACCTGCAAGGCCAGCGGGAGTGTGAGGAAGCCACGCCAAGGACCTCCCTGGCCCCAGGCAGGGGTTGGGAGAGGCGGGGCGGAAGCAACTTACCCTCCCTCTTCTCCTGCCTCCTCCTGGCTGAATGAGGGCTGGAAGCGGGGCGGCCGGAAGCAGGGGGCGGGGCTTCGTCATGTGCCCCGCCCCCTGCACCTCACCCAGGGGAACTGCGTTCCCCCACGTTCCCCCCAGAAATGACCTCTGAATTTCTGCTGTTGGGTGTGGCGTATTATGCTAATGAGTTCCTGCTGGGCGTGGCCAGCTTGGGAGCCAGCCCTCCATTCCTGTGCGTTCCTGCCCAAAGTTGGATGGGAGACCTCCCAGGAAGACGGGGGTTTGCTATGCAGACAAAGGCAATGGCAGATCACCTCTGATTGTCTGTTGCCTGGAACGCCCCGTGGATAGCTTTGCCATGTGTCAGTTGTGACTCAGCAGTATGTTCTTTTTAATGTTATGTGATATTTCATTTAATTATTATTGTTATTGTTTCGTCTATTATGCAGTTTTTGATTCCTGCGTTTTAGTTCCCCTGTGGGCATTTGGAGGACTTCCTGGTTTGTGCAGGTTATGGGCAGAACCAGACTATGACAGATAATGCATGTGATCTTGCAGAATCTGGCAAGTTATGGGTGCAGCCTTGCGGAATCTGGTAAATTGAAGTATGCATGTAGTCTTACAGAATGAGGAGGCTTTCTGGGCCACATTAATTGTTACTTGACATTGCAAGGTTTCACTACTTGGACTGGTAAAATATGGGTTGATTGACAACCATTATCTGTGTGATTATCAGCATTGGTTGGATTTGCATAATTCTCATATATCAGTAGGCTATATAAAATATTTATTGCAAAAAGGTGCTCCACTGTTTTCTCCTTTTAGTGTTTCTTTTGCTGAATTTCACCAAAATGGTCTGGGACTTGCAGCAGAGGTGGGTCCTTCTGGCTGTTTTTTTCCCCCCCTTTCAAGCCCCATGAACCAGTAAGCAGTTTGCATTGGTGCTATAAATCATCAGCATGCACATAAGTGTGGAAGAAAATGGAACCCAAACCTAAAATGATTTAACGATGTAGATAATATAGCCTCGCTTTTCTCCCGAAAGTAGCTTACAACAGCATTCTCCTCGCCTCCATTTTATCTTCACAGCAACAGTCTTGTGTGAGGTAGGCTGGGCTGAGAGACCGTGACTGGTCCAAGGTCACCAGGGATACCAACTTCAAAGTGGGACCTCTAGTTCTCCCAGAATTGCAACGCATCTCCAGATTACATCAGTTCCTCTGGAAGAAATGGCTACTTTGGAGAGGGAGCTCTTATGATACACCACAGAGCCTAAGAGAAATGGAAGTCCTCGAGTGACTTCATATCCCCACTGAGCTCCTTCCCCTCCCCAAACTCCACTCTCCTCAGGCACTGCCCCCCAATGTCCTGGAATTTCCAAGCCGAAATTGGCAACCCTAACTTCGGTTACCTAGTAAGATTCCATAGCAGTGTGGGGATTTGAACCTGGGTCTTAGTCCAGTATTCTAACCTGTACACAATGCTGGCATATTTACAGTGACACATTGAACTTAAGACAGAGGCACTTAAAGGCAAGGACAAGGATTCAAAATTTGGAGTCTCAAAGCAGGTTAACATTAAATCCTAAATTCAGGTATGAAATGGCATCTGTCAGTTAATGCATAATAACAAGTGGTCACAACCCCCTGGCAAATTTTCCTGTGCTCTTATGTAGGGCTCCTGCATCGTATTAATGAAACTTCCTAATAGATTAGTAAAGGTAAAGGTTTCCCTTGCTCAAAAGCCAGTCGAATCCGACTCTAGGGGAGTGGTGCTCATCTCCGTTTCCAAGCCGAAGAGCCAGTGCTGTCCAAAGACGTCTCTGTGGTCATGTGGCCGGCATGACTACATGCCGAGGCACACGGAACGCTGTTATCTTCCCACCAAAGCGGTACCTAGCAATAATCGCGCCTCGGATTAACCTCATTGGCTACGATACTACCTATTTATCTACTTGCAGTTTCTTGCTTTCGAACTGCTGGGTTGGCAGGAGCTGGGACTAGAGATGGGAGCTCACTCCATCATGCGGCACTCAGGTCTTGAACTGCTGAATTACTGACCTTCTGGTCTGCAGTTCAGCATCTTAACCACTGAGCCACCGCAGCCCCTCCTAATAGATTACACCCTGTATATAGGATTGCCAACTTTTGAATGATAAAATACTCTCTCTCTTGCCCCGTGCCAGCACTGCCATCTTGCCTGAAGTCAGGAGACTTTGGTGGATTTTGATTTTAAGGGTCATAGAATCCCATCAATGAAAGGAGGAGCATTGTGGATAGAACCAAAATCCGGCAATTTACGGGTACAGCCTTGCAGAATATGAAATTCCCAAACCCCACCATTAGCTACTTGGCAGAGCAGGGTTTTTATTGACTGGATCAATAAAATATGGGGTACTTGACAGCCTTAGCTTCATAGTCTTCTTGGTCTGCATCACTGGGGTGCACCTTGAGAATTATGTATTTACTGAAAACCTAAGCTGGTTTAAATGCTCAACCACCTCTTAGCAGAACTAGGATTCTTCCGCATGGTTAAAATTGAAAAGCTAGCATCAGGTGGGTGTCGTGAATTTCATTTGGGAGAACTGTGTTTTTTTCTAAAGCAGAATCAGATTATCAGAAATGCCGGATTGTTTGGGCGAGAATGGGCTCGTTTAAGACGATCTCTGAGGGAGTGAAAAATGAAGTTGCTCTTCCGCCTCCGTTGCACAATTGATTTTTGCATAAGGTGCCTCTGCAAACAACAGTACTTTGTCACGCAGGAATAAATAATTTTTATTCCGAGGTGTGCTTTGCTCTCCTTAGGCAGGTAGGCGATTTTTTTTTTTTTTTAATGGATCTTCGGGCCGGGCGGGGGGGGGGAACAGTTTATAACATCTGCTTTTCCTGTCTCATTAAGATTTCATGGTGCCCCTAATAATGCATCTTTTGTGTTCCTTTGGGTACCATTCTGTGAGTCAGAAGGGCCACTGACAGGTAATCTTTCATTCCTTCCATCACTTGCTTCCATCATCTTTCCCCACCACTAATGGCATTGTGAGTTGCAACCATGATAAGCAGCCTTGGTTGTTATACTCTGCCCAAAGATGAATTTCGATGCTTGTGCTAGCGTTGTGTAGTGGATAGAGTGCTGGACTAGGGTTTGGAAGATCTGGGTTCACATCCTCAGCATTGCCGTGCAGCTTGCTTGGTACCTTTCGGCTGTTACTTAATCCAACTCACAAGGTGCTATGGTGTCTTCCAGCACCTTTCCTGGCTCCTGCCAAGTGTTTTTAGAATATGGTCAGGGCCAGATGTAGCTTTTGCATAGCAGGGCTTCTGATTGGCCACTGGAGATTTGATTGGCTGTGCATGCAGATTCAAAAAAACATTGCTTCAGTAGCAGCTGCTGCCACAGAATAAGGATATTCACTGTGTGGCTGAAGGCAAGTAAGAAGATGTTTTAAAATGACATGTTCATTTAAACAGAGCTTCTACCTGAAATATTGAAGAGTTGCTGTGAATTAGAACAACTATATTCAAGGGCAGTAGCACCTGAGAGACCAACAGGATTTTTAGGGTATGAGTTTTCTAGAGTCAAAGGTCCCTGGGTTCACCGCATGGATGACTCTGACGACGACATGCTCTTGCACACGTTTATTGTACTTAACACAAGACTAACTAAAATGGCCCTGCAAGGCCAACTATATACACACCCACCCAGCACAGCCTTAGTCCATTGGAGGGTTTGAATCTCCCGCCAAAGTGGCCATTGGTTGGAGCTGGGGGGAACTAGGATCCTATGTTCCCATTGTCCAGGGGAGCCAAGCTCCTGTCTTGCCGCGGACCCCTAGTGGCAGTCCGCGTACACAACAGTCCCTTCATTAGAGTAAAGCATAATCTCACTACCTGACTCTCTGTGGCCCCGGTCACACGGAGCATTAGGCACACTAGAGAGACGGAAGATAGGCGGATTTTCCGGGCGCGATCTGGGAAGCGTAGAGCTCCCGTGGCTCACTTGAGGCTTCACTTCGAAGATGCGCTGTAAAAAACTAGTACCTCCAAGGTACTAGTTTCCGGAAACCGCGGGGCAAGGGCGGGCATCAGATCACATTTCCGGTGTTAGCTCGTGGCATCCGGCGCCCGCCCATGTCCCGTTGCAAAAACTTTTGGGGGGGCAAGTCTCCATGGGTGCGCACAAGCACCCAACGGTGCATGCGAACACTTGGGTAAAAAAACCAACAACACAACCCACGCGGCGCCGCTTCTTTGCTGCGCCGCAGGAGTGAGGTATGATCGGCACCTCCCCCCAATCATGGGACGTCAGCGGGACGTCGGGCGAGACGTTTGATCCGGCTGCGGCGCAGTAGTTCACTCCGGGGCAAACAGCCACGCCTCCCCCCCGCGATATCCAGCCCGTGTGACCAGGGCCTGTGGTTGGCTCCACCTCCCATGGCAGCCATTTTGTGGTAATGTGCACCAGCTTGTGTCAGAAATACAAAGGTGCTCACAGACTCCAAAAGGTTGGGGACCCCTGGTGTAGAACACCTTAAGATCCTAGTGGGTGAGTCACCCAAAAGAAATGCACTTTTGCTAGTACCACTGTAGCACTGTACCACTCCCAAATGACCAGCTGTACAAGAGAAGAGGTAATAGCTCAGTAGCAGAGTACAGACTTCCTTTTGTAGCCATAAGTTCCTGGGCTCAATGCCAGTTTTTAATTCAAAGGAGAAAAACCCATGCCTAGTACCTTAGAAGAGTTGTTGCCAATCAGAATGGGCCCGTGGGCTGACTCAGTAGATGGACCGATGATGGACCAGTGGATGTAGTGGAGGAGGAGGGGGAGATTGGATTTATACCCCATCCTTCACTCGGAGTCTCAGAGCGGCTTACAAACTCCTTTCCCTTCCCCTCCCTAGTGTTAGAGTGCTGGAAACTTGGGTCCAAACACTCTGCTCTTCATCTTGCTGGATGACATTGGGCCAGTTGCTTGCTTTCAGCCTAACTAAGCTCACAGGGTTATTGTCAGAATAACATGGAATAAATGAGAACCATGAGCATTGCCCTGAGCTCCTTGTAGGGAAAAGAGGAAAAAATGACAGGTAAATAGATGACAGCTGCAAGTATTCATTCTGTAGTGTAGCTTAGCTGTGTCCTGAAACATGGTGCATTAATGCCAAGTAGCGCTCATTTGTTTATCTCAGTGGCAGAGTACATGCTTTGCATGCGCAGATTCCTAGTTTCAGTCTTCTCAGTCTCCGGCATCTCCCATGTGGTTTTAGATATAAGCCATAATTTGTTGCATCCTTCCCAGTGCCCTGGTCTGAGACCACAAATCATGGATCACACAAGGCAGCCATTTGGGAAAGGGTTAATTTTCAGCATTAGCAGAATTAGCGACTTGCAGTAGAACTTGAGAGGCACTACCCAGTTACATCAAAGGCCATCGTGGTTACGCATTAGATGACCCGTTGTGACCCAGTTAGTGCTGATTTTCCATGCTGCTGTAAGTGGATCCATTCTAGAGACAGAGACTAGGAGGCTAAGAAACACCCAAGAGGCAATGTTGAGCATCTCAGTGAGTTATCTCCTGTCCATCTGTCAAACTATGATGAGCAGAGAGCAAGTGCATTACAGAGAAAACGTGTTTCCGGAGTAAATAGACAAGTCTCTCACACATAATAATCTCACACATAATGCTTCAGGGTCAGTGGCCAAAATGTCAGGAAGAGAAAATTCTTCTGGTCTAAACTAAAGTGACTGAATGTGAACAGAACTCATTTGATGAGACATCTCAAGAGAAAGCGACAGCTGATCTTTTGCAAGATCTGATGCGCCTAAAGCTTGGGCACATCTCTGCAACAGCCACAATTTTTTCCCTGGTTGTGGCATTTTCTGATGGCCCAAAGGGAATGGAGAAAGAGGTGGAACTTTCCCTTAACCACAGTGGGTCACATTCATCACTTCCAAAACATAGTGAAGGTTTTTCTTCGTACAATTGCCCAAGAAACATAGGTTTTCCGAACCAGAACCTCTAGAACAGGGGTGTCGAACTCATTTGTTATCAGGGCCAGATCTGACATAAATGAGACCTTGTTGGGCCGGGCCACATGTGTCATAAAATGTAATGCCGAGTAGCAGACACAAACACAAAGATGTTTTTTTTTACTTAAAATAAAAACATGCTTAAAACATTAGCTGTGTAAGCTGCAAACCTACTTTTGATTTATTGACATTCACCACAGAAATCTCATACTCAGAGTTCTGAGTCTAGGACCCAGGTTAAAACATGAAATGGCTGAATGATTAAGAGAGTCTGGCGAAGCAAGCTATGATGCAGCAGCAGCAGCAGAACTGGAAGCTGGAGATGGCCAGTTCTACTGTGGGCCTGATGGAAGCCCTCCGGGGGCCTGATTCGGCCCCTGAGCCACATGTTTGACACTCCTGCTCTAGAATATACTAGTAAACCCCCCCCCCAAAGTTTCTTCCTCACTTCAAAGTGTGTGTGTGAGTGAAGCTAACATCTGAAGCTTCAGAAGGTGAATTATGCCATAAGGGTACCGATCTCCTTCTGATCTCTCAGCCTGGAAGAAAAGATGAAGTAATTTGAGAGAGGAGGTGTTTAGATATCTGAGGCTGAGGAACTGGAGGAGCAGAGTCACAGGCAAGGTGTGCACCAGAATATGAGACTGGGGAGGAAGGGTGGGACCAGGACCAGAGAGTACTGTGATGGTAAGGATGAAACCTAAGGGGCCTTTGTGTGATATTGACCAATGGCTGTTTAAAATGCCATCAAGTTGCAGCTGACTTATGGCAACCACAGCAAGGGGCTTTCAGGGCAAGTAAGAAGCAGAGGTGGTTTGCCATTGGCTTCCTCTGGTGGTCTTTCTTCCAAGTATTGAGCCTACTTAGCTTCCCAAACCTGACGAGATTGGGCTATATACCATGCCACCTTCCCTCCCAATATTGTGAGATAATTGATATCTTCGTGAGCACTACTTGTTGTGGAGTGGGGAAACCTCACTGTGGAGAAATGCCATCCACCTTAGAATTCACCCCAGCACTGTATCCATGTTTTACTACCCAGTTTGTTTTTGGTAACCCCCAGGAGTGAGGGAAAGAGGTGATGTCACTGAACAAATTTTGGACAGCCACAAGGGTTTCTGATCTCCCAGGAACCTAAAAAAATAGGGCTTGTGAGTGCGTTCCTTCACACTTACCACTTAAAAATCATCCTTTGCAACCAGTTAATGATTTATTGGTGTTGATTTAATAGTTCGACTAAACCTCACTCAATTAATTGGCTGGAGGAGAGGATCTTAATGGTTGACACTAGAAGAGTGCAGCTCTGAGCTCATTTTAGCTCTGACAGCTATTATAGTAGGAAATGTCAAAGAAAATATCAAAGATGGAGTGGTTTCCAGATAGCCAAACATACCACAGTATAACTAGTAGGCCTTGAGCACTTTGAGTGGCCAACTGGTGATGAGGGGACAGGAACTTTAGCAAATGAACTTCAATAGCCTTCCATGGCTGGGGTGTTCTCCTGATGGTTTGGAGATCTCTGTTCTTCCTGCCTTTGGAATGTGACAGGGGTCCCCAGGGTTGTTGTTTTTTTAAAAAGAGGTGCTGGAACTCTCAAGAGGAAATGAAGTTTTCAATCTGTATACTGAAAACTCATGAACTTTAAAAAAATATTTAAAAGAATTTTGTCAAAGAGGTTCTGGGACTCTGTTCCGGTGCATTCCCCCAGAAAAAAGCCTGAGGGTCCCCAACATGGTACTTATGAGTGCCATGGTACCTGCCAACACATTTCCTGGTGGCCACCAAATTTTCTATAATGTTGCATTGGAAGCAGCCTTCCTGCCCCCACAGCACAAGTGGAGCACCGGATCAGGTTCAAGGTTTTGGTTTTGACCTTTGAGGCCCTTAGCAGTCAGGGACCTACATACGTTCGGGACTGCCTCTCCCAGTATGCCCCTGGAAAAGCGTTACGCTTGCGGAATAAGAACTTCCTGGTGGCCCTCAGCCCGAGAGAAGCCCGGCTGTTCTCGACCAGGGCCAGGGCTTTATCGGCCCTGGGCCCTGCGCTGGCCCCCACCTGGTGGAATGCTCTGCTGGAAGACACCCGTGCCCTGCAGGAATTGTTACCTTTTCACAGGGCATGTAAGGCAGAGATGTTCCGCTGCACCTTTGGTTGAGGACAGTGGCGGGGCATCCTTTGGCACTCTCATACATTTCCCCATCCCTCGTAACCCCTCAGGGAGGCTGGAGAGTTGGAATTTTTTCCGCCATCTTCTATATTGTATATATTGTGTATACTGTTTAATCTATTGATATTTATTGGTTGTTTTAGCTTAGTTTCAAATTGAGACTTTGTATATTATTTTGTTGTAAGCCGCCCTGAGCCCTTCTTCTAGGGAAGGGCGGCCTAGCAAATCCAAATAAATAAATAAATAAATTCTCACTGTTTGGCTGAAGGTAAGCTGTAACAGCAATTTTGTGGCTGGCTCCTCCTTCTCTGGCAGCCATTTTGTGGCTGCGCTCACCATGCTGTGTCTGAATTCCAAATGTGCCTGCAGGCTGAAAAAGATTGGGGATAGGGTTGCCAAATGGGGGCGGGGGGCGGGGAAACCCCTGCTTTGGAGGCCCAATTTCCACCGGGGGAACTCTGCCCCCCAAAGCTGCATCACCGGAGGTGACGCAGCCACATTGCTGACGTTGGGGGCGTGGCCGAGCTCGTCGGGAGGGAAACCAAATGGTTTCCCCCCCGACGAGCTCGGCCACGCCCCTAACGTCAGCAACGTCGCACATCACTTCCGGTGACGTGGCGGCAGCACTTCGCGCGCATACGGAGCCTGCTCCCGACCTCGTCGGAGCCTCCCCCGCCGGTAAGTTTGCCAGACTTGACAACCCTAGTTGGGGACCCCTGCCCTAAGGGCTACATGGAGCTGCACAATAGGGCAAATAATGCCCCTCTAGGGCCTTTTCAGTTCAGGAAAACTGCACAGGGGAAAGTTGAAGCCAGTTCTTCCCTCATGCCATGATCCTAATCCGAATCAGGCCCTACGGCACTTGGGAAAATAAGTTTGCCATAGGTGCCATCTGACTGCGGGGAATGCAAGTTGGACTGGGAGGACCTTGATCTGGCTCATAAAAATATATATATATATCATGTGGTTTGGGCCTAAGGACAGCAAAGGTGCAGGGTAAAGAAACAGTTTGGTACCACTTCTGTCATGCAAGTTGAGACTGAGGGAGGCACTATTTGGCGCAGTGCATTGAAGCGCTTGGGATGCAAGGCTGTTTCTGGGAATCAGATTCTAGAGTTAGCGGATCTTGTGCCTGCTGTACAAACATCGATTTGCTTCCAACAGGTATTGTTCAGGTATATCTGTTAAGCAACAAAGGTTATAAAGACGCCATAAGGAAACTAGTGTTCTCCCCCAACCATTCAGGGAAGTGGGGCTGCTAAACAGTACCAACTTTCTCTCTTCATCCTCTGTTGCCGTTCTCAGCATCCGATTCCAAGTTGTTCCCATTCATTTTCTTGATTTCAGTGTCAAACAGCGCAGGGTCTCCTGCATCATTTGCTTCAGCTTGGCTGCTGTATGCCCTCACACAGCTGCCAGTTTGCTGTCCTGGTAGCTTTCCAGTCACATGTGGATGAATTTCTAATCACTTGTAGGCCCATCCATCAAGTCTCCCTTGTGTAAATGTACTCACTGGAGCAGGTGTTTTGGATTAATGTACCCCCTTTGAAATTCAGTTTTGCATGTTTTGTGGAAATAGGCGTGAAGTTTACTCCTAAGTAAGTTTATGTAGCTGCACAGTCCAAAGATTCTTTTATGGGCTCGTTTATATCTAATTGGTACAGCTGGTGTCAGGAGGTATCTACAGTTTACCCACCACTACCAATCTTATCCTGTTGTGGGTGAGAGTAGGGCATGTTTTAATGTACACTTTCAGTTCATGAGGGATGATGGGCAGTGCCCTCCCCTCTCTCACATCTCTGGCCCTCCCCCCCGATTCCATTTTTCCTGTGTTCCATTTTCTTGTCCTCAGCGCCTGCTTTCAAACCACTGTGTTCCAGGGAATCCTTGGAACACTATCAAGGGTTCTTCAGTAATAGCACAAAAGCTTTGGAAAATGTGTTCTTATTAAAAATAGAACAAAGCAAGCATACTACAATGCAGAAGGACCACATAACCCACCCACTCACCCATCCATCTGGTTTTGTCTATCACTGGCTATTTGTCCCTAAATGATGATACAGGGGAATTTGTAGAGGCACACTCTCCATTCAAACCAGGTCAGGGCACTGTCCTATTATTGTGTAGTGGGTTTGCCGCATGGACTAAAGACAAAGACTGGCATAGTGCATAGCACGCTTTATTAGTACACAACAAGACAAAAGACTACCGGCCGGCTGGCCAACTATATACACCCCGGGGGACACACCCCTGGGTCCCATTGGTGGGTTTGAATCTCCCGCCACGGTTCCCATTGGCTCCCCCAGTGGAGGGACTAGGAGCCTAGTCCCTATTGTTCTCCCAGAGTCAAGCTCTGGGGTAATCGCTGGCCCTAATGCCGGTCAGCGGACACAACACCTATGTGAACAGATGGGGTGCTCCAGGTATGCACCTGAATCCACTGCAAGGGGCCAGAGGTTCTTTGGAAGACAAGGTGGGATGGGAAAGGTACCCTGCAGACAAAAAGCATGAAATCTGCTGGGCTGCTGCATCCCTTCTAGTCTCATCTTTTGTAAGTTTGCGTTTATACGATACCCATTAAATCCATCATCAGTGTTGTTGGCCCAGCACCCGTTTCTCTGGACAAAAGATTGTAATTCGATCAGTAAGTTCCAGTCTTCCTAGCGTTCAGAAAGAATAAATTCATCTCTATTTTCTTTCTCCTTTTTGTTGTGAAATGATGGCACACCTCACCCCTTTGCAAAGCAGACTTTGCAAGCCACGGTTTGCAAGCCAAAAATGGCATCCTAATTGGCAATGCTTTGCCGTTATCATGGCAGGTTTTAATTTTCAGTGAATTATGAATGTAGAAAACAGAGTGGGAGAGGGGAGGGGAGGAATTTTGTAGCTGTTGCTGCCTGAGCAGCTGCAAAGACATACCTGCTGGTCTCCGTCAGGGAGATACAATGTGAGACCAGCTATCATTCAGGAGCCAAATGCAAGGAATGTTTCAACCAGATAACAAACTGCAGCATTTCTTTTTTTGGGGGGGAAAAACAATCTTACGCACACAGTGTCACTCAGCAAGTTACATGCATTTCATCCACATATCTGAGGAGGAGGAGGAGGAGGAGGAGGAGATTGGATTTATACCCTGCCCTTCACTACCTGAAGGAGTCTCAGAGCGGCTTACAATCTCCTTTCCCTTCCCCTCCCCACAACAGACACCCTGTGGGGTAGGTGGGGGTGAGAGAGCTCTCTCGAGAACTGCTTGTGAGAGAACAGCACTGAAAGAACTTGTAACAGACCCAAGGTCACACCAGCAGCTCAGTAGGAAGTAATATTTGACTGTGAATATGCAACCCGCTTCCCACGCACAAGGCTGCTGAACTCTCAGGGGGAAATAAGGTATGGGGTGGAATATTTAATCCTTGTTAACATTTGCTGAGAACAGATTATGTGGTGAAATCCTCATGAACCATGGCTGAAAATTAGGGCCAAAGGATCATTTATCAGACCAAACTCAGAGCATGGGCCCCATTCCCTGGTCGACTCCCATCCCATACATACCATCTTATGGAAGTTTTTTCTTCTTCTTTGCTTCTGGATTGTCATGAAAGGGGTTGCCCCCTCTGGACCCCAGCATATAGGATTGCCAACTCCAGCCTGGAAATTTGTGAGAAATGCCTGTGGAGGGGGGAAGCTGGAGAGGAATTGCACCTAGAATCGATGGTGTACCAAAGCTGCCATTTTCTCCTGACAAACCGATCTCTGTAGTTTGGAGGACAGCTGTAATTCTGGGAGAACTCCAGGCCCCACCTGAGTTTGGGAGTCCATACATCTGTTTAACTTTCCTTGCTTGGCCCTGTTCAGAAGCCCTTCCCCTCCTCTTGACCCAGGTCTCCTGTAATTTAATGAGTGTTCCCGGTGATATGGAGGCAGTGGCCTCAAGAGATGGATTCTGGATACCATTAAACGCAGCAGAAAAGGAGACAGACATTTCTTATCATACTGATATGAAAACGCCTTGCTGCTTCTTTTCCTCACAAATTTTGGTAAGCTTCTCAGGGGACAAACAGTTGCCTCAGGAGCATAGGGTTGCCAACCTCCATGTGGGGGTCTGGAGATCTCCCGGAATTAGAACGAATCTCCAGATAATAGAGGTCAGTTCCCCTGGAGAAAATGGCTGCTTTGGAGGGTGGACGCTATGGCTAGGATTGCCAGCTCCAGGTCAGGAAGTACCTAGAGATTTGGGGGGTGGAGCCTGAGGAGGGTGGGGTTGGGGAAGGAGAGGGATTTCAATGGGGCATAATGCCGTAGGGTCCACCTTCCAAAGTGTCCATGTTCTCCAGGTGGTGAGCTCTGTTGCCAGGAGATCACTTGTAATCGCAGGAGACCTCCAGCCACCACCTAGAGGTTGGCAACCCTACCTATGGCATTGAACCTTGCTGAGGCCCCTCCCCTCATCAGACCCTGCCATCCTCAGGCTCCATTTCCAAATCTCCAGGAATTTTGTAACCTAGAGTTGGCAGCTTTAGTGCTGCCTCCCCTCAGAGCTAGTGTCACTAATAGGCACTGTTGTTAGCAGCTGAGGCCCAGTGGCTTTAGGAGGGCCTACCACTGTGTGGCAGCAACAGTCTAAGGTAGCCCTCTCACTCTGACAAAGTGGTGGCACGGGAGGGGGCACCCTGGGAGGTTTGGGCCTGCTCACCCCATCCCGCTTTCAGCCTGCCAACCACATAGACACCTGCAGGCTACATAAATACCTGATGTCCACCATTCACTTCCTTGAGCAAACAGTGACAATGAGGTCTAGAGGCAGTAACAGCTCCCCACCAGGGGGAGAGGACAGGTAAGTAGGAATAACTGCTTGCTTGCTCAGACAACCATGTGAGAAGCCACAGCAACAAAGAACAGCCACTGGGCTGTTATATTTCTGAAGCCCCACAGCTTGTACAGAGGCCTGAGTATATCAATCTTAAGCCTGTTATATGTTTTCAGGCTGTTAGTTTGTTTATACAGTGACTGGTAAATAACCTGTGATCCCTTGGGTTGTACTGCTGTATTGACTGTGTGAGATATTGATGTAATATTAATATAAATTGCCATAGTTCTTCTGGAAGCTACTTATTTGTATTCCTTACATCTTTTGAAAAATAATGAAATTTATTTTTTTTTAAAAAAAGTGTGTGCCATCAGGAACTGGAGACTTATCGGTTTTTAATCAGTAGGTCTAGATCTAGAACTTCATCTCTGGTCATGTCAATTTGGCTCAGTCTCTTCAATCCTATCTCTTCTTCATCTTCTACAGAGAAAGCACACCAAAACGGGGGGGGGGGGGGAAGCACTTCTTTAGATGCCACTCTGCAGAAAACAGCAGCTTGACAGATGTTGCCTTGCCTGTAAACATATGAAGGGACCTTACACTGAGGCAGCCCATTGGTTTAGCTGGCAGAGTCTTATCTTCTCCGACCGGCAGCACCTCTCTCAGTTCCAGGTCTTTTACATTATGCACAACCTTTTTCACTGGAGGTGGCACAACCTTTTTCACTGGAGGTGGCACAGACTGAATGTGGCAGCTTCTGTGTGCAAAGCAGAACCACAGCATTTGTGTTTGCTTGGGGGGGGGGCTATATTTGCAGGGCTGCACTGAATTACAATATTGGATAGAGACCTGGCTGTGCTGGCGAGGTGCCCTGCATTGGCCACATGGAGACGATAGACCAGAAATTGATTGTATTTCCATGGGAAAGTGTCACATCAGAAACTGTAAGTCTCTAAGTGCAGTGGTGGGTGGGGAAATTACCGCACCCTACTTGGGAACTTTTAAAGGCAATCCTTTGTTTACTGGGGAAGGTAGGAGCAGCAGCTGTAGGTTTGAGCCTGCTTTGAATCAGCATATCCCACCTCTCTACATCCTTTGCTATCAAATGGAAGAGCTTTGCTAGGGCTTCTGTCAGCTTGGGAGGTGAAATAAAGTGTGTGTGTGTGTGTGTGTGTGTGTGTGTGTGTGTGTGTGTTAGAGAGAGAGAGAGGTGTTGCCAACCTCCAGGCCATGGCTGGAGATCTCCTGGGATTACAAGTGATCCCCAGGCAACAGAGATCAGTTCCCCTGGAGAAAATGGCCACTTTGTGGCATTATACCGCATTGGAGTCCCTCCCCTCCCTATATAAATCCACTAAAATAAATATAAATAAATGAACCCTGCTCTCCTCGGGCTCCACCCCCAAAATCTCCAGGCATTTCCCAACTCAGAGCTGGCAACCCTAAGAGAGAGAGATGAATATGACATGGTAGGTTTGTCAGCCTCTAACTGGGGCCTGGAATTTGGCCAGCTTTCTAGGCTTCAAAGAAAGTTCCCCTGGAAGAAATGGCAACTTTAGAAGATGTACTCTGTCTGCAAAGTCCGCTCTCTGTCCACTGCTCTGCAAGGTACAAGGCTGACAAGTACTGCTCTTTTGATGTGAACCAAAATGCAGCGGGATAACTACCCTTTGCGGCTGCGATAAAACAGAACATTTATTATGGCATAAGCATTCCTAATTTTAAGTGCACTGAGCTCTAGTCCATGAAAGTTTATGTCATAATAAATATGTAAGGTGCCACAAGATTCGTATTGTTTTGTTTGTTGTAGCAGACGAACACAGCTGCCAGTTAAGAATTTGGGCCCTTGCAGTGAGCAAGGAAGCCTTTGTCTTTTCCCCCCACAGGATGATAACTATACCCAGCAGCTGTTCTTGTGCTTCCTGCCCTAAAGTATTCTGAAAATCTACGGTATCTTCAGAAGAAGAAGTTGTTGTTGTTTGGTGTAGTGGTTAGGAGTGCGGACTCTAATCTGGGAGAACCAGGTTTGATTCCCCACTCCTCCACATGCAGCTGCTGGTGTGACCTTGGGTCAGTCATAAGTACTTTCAGAGCTGTTCTCTCATTAGCAGTTTTTGAAAGAGCTCTCGCTTAGCCCCACCTACCTCACAGGGTGTCTGTTGTGGAGAGAGGAAGGGAAAGGAGATTGTAAGCCGCTCTGGGACTTGTTTGGGTAGCGAAGAGCAGGGTATAAATCCAAGCTCTTCTCTTCTTCTTTTATACCCCATTCTTCACTACCTGAAAAACTCTTGGAGTGGCTTACAATCACCTTCCTTTTCTCCCCCCACAATAGGCACACTGTGAGGTAGGTGGGACTGAGAGAGCTCTGAGAGAACTGTGACTGACCCAAGGTCACCCAGCTGGCTTCATGTGGAGGAGTGGGGAATCAAACTCAGTTCTCCAGATTTGAGTCCGCCGCTCTTAACCACTACACCGCCACACTGGCTCTGGAGATACCAGGTTGTTTTCGCCTGATTCAGGATGCTGGTCCATCTAGCTCAGTGATATCTGTCCTGACTGGTAGCAACTCTCCAGGCAGAGAAAGGTCTTCCCTTTCAAGCAGAGATAACTAGGAATGGAACCTGGGACTTTCTGCATGTGAAGCCGATGCTCTATTGCAGACCCCCGGTCCCTTCAGTGCCCCCAAATCAGGGACAATTAGAACTGACAAAGCATGTCAAAAAGCAGAACTTTTCTCTGGTCAACATCAGAAGCTCACAGGGAGGAGTCACCACCTAGATTCTCATCCGTGTGCTTCTTCTTGTGTTTTTCTGGGGCATGGTGTCCAATACCACACAGCAAAGCATAAGTGGAGAAAAAGTGCCCTGTCCCTTTAACAGAAGCTGCAAATAGGCCCTGGCCTGGAGGGCCCAGGCTAGCTGGATCTCATCAGATCACAGAAGCTAAGCAGGGTCTGCCCTGGTTCGTACTTGGATGGGAAACTTGAAAGGCAGTCTGTGGCTGCTCTGCAGAGGCAGGCAAGGGCAAACCACCTCTGTGTGTCTCTTGCCTTGAAAACCCTGCAGGGTCACCATAAGTCAGCTGTGACTTGCCGGCACTTTCCATCAAAACCATCAAATGGGTTGTTGAAGTTTTTCATGGCATGGCGGTACATAGCTTCACCTGGTAAATAACAGCCGGTTAACCATCTCTTGAAAGGTCATTTTTCTCCAGATAACATGGACCTATTTTTTTTTAATTGTTCATTGTAGTTAGAATTTGAGAGCTAAATGTTGATGGGGAAGCACTGGGAGGGCAGACAAATCAGCCAGCCAACCAAATTAGAGTTCGTTGCTTTGAACTTAACACATTCGAGTTAACTTGATAGTTCAGAAATTAAGATATACAAGAGGTGACCTGTGATATTCGCAAAGGATGGGAATCCCTCTCCCCATCTTAAGTGTGACCATTGCCTCTGGGCCCGGCCCGGCCCCCGGCCTCTGCTGCAGCAGTGTCTTCTTGCCCAAATTGCTGCTGCCGTCCTCAGGGTTACTGTGGCTCCTGCCACCCCATCAGCAGCTACTCCAGCAGTCCTAGCACAGCTCCCAACTTCAGCCTGCAGCAGCTTCTCCCCGGCCCCACTGTGGCGGCCGATGCTGGGGCGGCCGTGGCTCCCTTCCCCCCCACCACCCATTGCTGCAACCCTTGCTGGGCCTGCATGCCTCCCAGCCTCCACTACCAAGCCTGCTGCCAAGGCTCCCCCCCCCCATCTCCAACAACACCTGTGTGGACCCAGCCCAACTCTCAACTTTGCTCCGCTGCAGCCTTTATCCCCCATCACCACTGCCAACACTAGGACTGCCATTGCTCCCTTCCCCTCACCAGTGCCCACAGCTGTTGCTGGATGCGATGTGCTTCCTGACCTCTGCTGCCGGGGATCCCTGCAGTCCCTCCCCCCCATACCACTATCATTGGTGGGGTTGCCACAGCTACTGGGAACTCCCCCCACCATTGCTGTCATCACCAGTGTTCCCTCTAAGCTGAGTTAGCGTGAGCTAGCTCACAGGTTTTTAGCCTCCGGCTCACACCTTTTTGTCTTGGCCCAGGAAGGATGGCTCCAGAGCAAACTAATTGATGCAGTAGCCAAATTGCTCACTCACAGCTTTTAAAGCCAGCAGCTCACAAAGTAGAATTTTAGCTCACAAGACTCCACAGCTTAGGGGGAACATTGGTCATCACCACCTCCTAAAGGAGGTATATGCATTGTCTGTGCATGCGCAAACAACTCTATGGGGGGGGGAGTTAAACCCCCAATATATTTTTTTATTTTTTGTAGTTTTCAGGTTTTTCTGCAAACCGGGGGGGGGGGTACCCCCAAGTTTGCAGGAAAATCTTTTTAGTGTCAGTGTGGCCCCGATCTCCAGATTTAGATATCCACAGATGGGGGCAACACTTGAGAAACAGATATCTAGATAATCTTGAAGGTGAGATGAATGATGTTGGCAGACAGGATATTTGTAAGGCATTTTCCAACATGGAAAAGAAATAAGAGACAGAAATTACTTGGTGGTGGTAAATGTGATCACACTGGGAGATGGATGGTTAAAACTGAATTATATTTTGTGATGAAGTTCTATTGTTATATACGCTTTCCCTCTTGTGGTTTAGATCTTTCCCCCAGTTTTTATTTTCAATATTGCGTTAGTGTAATTTTTTGCCCAAAGCAACTTTTATTTGATTAAATTTAATGACTTTAGGGCAAAAAAACCAAGTCCAAGTAAAACTTTAATTGTCACACTCCCCACCCCCTCCCTGGCATGGTTCTTCTTAGGGCTGCCAACAGGCCTGGGGAAAAAATGTCCTGTTCCTGTAATGAAGGCTTAAAGTGTAGAAATAGGCATCTAGAACTTTTTATAGCGCCTAGTTGAATAACCTCATGCACCAGGCAAATAACAGCCCATTATGCTTGTCTTAAAGAGAGAAGACATTCTTCTTCTCCAGGCAGTTGACAACCCTAGCTCTTCTGCTTTCAGTAGCTCTGGGAGTTGCAGAAGTCAAAGAGATTTCTGTGTGGAGGTGCTCCAATGGAAGGCTTTACCTATTTAATTTGTCTCCCATGAATTTGTGGATGGCACAGGGATCTTGGCAGGTCAAGGGATATGGCAACCCTTCTGCCATTTGGTTCAATGAATCCTGTTCTCTGCTTTGTGGCAAGCTGGTTTGTATATGTTGTTGCAAAGAGAGCTGTCACCTCTTTGACTTTGCTTTTGTACCCCAATCAGCAGTTTGTCATGGGGGAGTCAAGCTGATGAAACTTCTCCAGATGCAAGGGCAAAAGGAATCTGCACAGATTTAATGTCATCCAGGCTTTCCTTAAAATGTCTGTAGTAAAATGGAATTGTTCAGGAGGGTGCTTCGATAAAGAAAATAGGATAGTTTATTGCATGGATTTATTGCACATATTGGTTTCACTGCATTGTTTTCTGATTTTGTTACCCACTTTGCATGTTGCTAATAATATGTGTTGTTTTATTTGCCTTGCTTTTGGATTTTGCAATCCAGTCATTTTTTGCAATCCTAAACATTTCTACTTGGAGGCATGCCCCATTTCATTCAGTGGGGCTTGCTCCCAGGAAAGTGTTCTTTGGATTGCAGCCTTACATGCTTTTTACTGCACTGTTTTTATTTTTCATCACCCTTCATTTAGTGGAAGCAAGAAAGGCAGACTATCAATAGACAAATGTAAAGGATCAGCAAGACAACTTGAGAAGACATCCTGGACTGTCCAGCAGTTTTTAACCTTTAACCAGCTACCATCACATCACAAGCGAATGCTCCTCAAAGCACAAGTTAAAAGATGGGACATAAAAGCAGTAATCCAGATGTGGTGTATTTATGATATCATCGTATGATTATAGGGATCTCTCCAGCACACCCTTCTGCCTGATGGCCATTAGCCAACTCCATCATGTTCTGTGCGATTCCTGTCTGCTCTGTGCCACCTTTTCAAGGGCTTGTGGAAGAAATCCATCCTCATAGGGTTGCCAAGTGGCCTGGAGAAAAATGCTTTGCCTCTTTATAACAGAAGCTTCGCTGTTTGGAATTTGGCAGCTGGATCTGTTTATGTATGCAGGTAAATGTTATCACCTGTTAAATAACCTCTCATTAAACTTCTACTAAATGGACAGGATATTTCCCCCCCCCTCAGGCCAGCTGGCAACCCTGTATCCTCAGGGCAGTAGTTGTTAGAAGCCATTGCAAGCAGGGAGATGGGCCTGCCTAAAGTCTCAAATGTCCATTTGCAACCCAAGTTCTGAATCCCCCCTCTGAACCGTCCCCTCTGTGCAGGACACATGGCCCCTGCTGAATTACTGGGCTAACTGATACACTCTTGATCTTTATTTTGCCTCTTTGGGGTAAAGCACAGCCAGGACAGTGGGCTCTGAGTCAGGAAGCCGTTAGTTTGAAATCTGCTTCTCCTGAGAGCTTGGGCTGGGTGACCCTCAGCCCATCGCCATCTCTCAGACCAACTGGCCTCCTAGGTTGATATGGAGATAAAATGGAGGAAGGGAGAGCCAGGTAGGAGAGACTTAGCTCTTCCAAGAAGCAGCAGGATGTAAGAAATAGATTATGTATTACTGAGTGGTGCCTCCACTCTTCTCTTGCATGTTAAGCCAAGTCAGCTGCAATTTTCAGAACTCTTCCACATGAAAGAGTGCCAGGGCTCCTAGGCCTTTAACAGCTGCATCATTTGCAACAGGTGTGCTGGAACGCCATACTGCAGATGCTCCAGAGGCCTGCCAGGAAAGAAGGTAGCACCTCTAAGGGAGGTGGCTGTTCTCAAACATCTCGACTCCACTTACCTCGCAGGGTTGCTGTTATAAGAATATAGAAGATACGAATTGTGGGGCTTTTGTTGTATATTAAAAACAGCTACAGAAATAATGGCCAGCCATGACAGTTAAAATGGAACCTCCCTGCAGAGAGGCAGTAGAGCTCTGAAAACAAAAGCTGCATCATGCACACCAGAACAAAACATAACACTCGGCAACCTTTTGAGTTCTCCAGGAACACAGGAAGCTGCCTTGAACCCAGTCAGAGCCTTGGTCCATCAGGGTCAGTACTGTCAGAGGAGAAGTTGGTTTTATACCCCGGTCTTCACTACCCAAAGGCTTACAATCTCCTTTCCCTTCCTCTCCCCACAACAGACACCCTGTGAGGTAAGCGGGGCTGAGAGAGCTCTGAGAGAAGAGCTTTGAGAGAGTTGTGACTGACCCAAGGTCACCCAGCAGGCTTCATGAGGAGGAATGCGGAATCAAACCCAGTTCTCCAGATTAGAGTCTGCCACTCTTAACCATTACACCACGCTGGCTCTCCCTGTTTAGCCTGACAGCAGCTCTCCAGGGTCTTTCACATCACCTACTGCCTGACCTGTTTTAACTGGAGATGTTAGGGACTGGACCGCATTTCAAGCACATGGTTTGTCACTGAGCCATAGCCCCTCCACCAGGGCAGATTTTTTTGGGGGGTGGGGAGAGGTAGAAGCAGAAACGATGCTTCTTCAGGTCATTGTCAAGATCTCACATCTCCCTGCTGTGTAGAATGCCTGGTAGACAACCAAGAGTGTTGGACACACTAAGGAGGACAAATGGGTGAGGGGGCTGCTGCCTTCACACCCCGCTTGGAGGTTGTCCCGACTGGCCACCTTTGGGAGCCGGATGCTGAGCTAGATGGACCTTCAAGCCCTTGGTCCGATTTGAGAGAACCCAGAGTCAAGCACAGCTGAAAGGTGTCTGTGTGGACGCCTCTGGAGAGGAAGCGAAGGGGGCTATGTCGAAGTTATCCCGGGAGGACTTCGGGCGAGCGGCCGGGCCCGGCGGGAAGGGTGTGACAGAAGGCAGGGGACCAGCCGGGCATTTCCGTGGCGGGCGTGCTCTGCCTCCCCTTCCCTCCACTGCGCCAGCCGGGTCGTGCTGCAGGCAGAAGAGCCGCGGCTCGTCCCCCTCGGATCCCCCCCCCCCCCAGGGGGGTTGCCCCCC